>NC_041402.2:167494811-167679811 GCF_900747795.2 Erpetoichthys calabaricus | reverse complement strand
GAAATATTGTGAAAAGGGTTATTTTTTTATTTAACAAAACATTCCACCATGCACTGATAGCAAGTGAAGCCAGCTATCAATTGGGGCGTTGGGCCCTGAAGGCGGCCGAGGGGGCACACCCCTAGTGAGTGTGTGTGGGTGTGTATATGTATGTATATATATAATATATATATATATACATTAGACATTAAGCCCGTTACAATAACGGGCGCTAGAATAGTAGTGCATAAACATTAGCAGGAACAGTCTATATTAAATGTCAAAGGACCGTCTGTTTTCTGTTACAGTAATACTGGCTTGTATGTGGCTGTAATATGCGTCACTGTATTGTGTGCCTTTAATTTTCTCTTACAGTAATACGTTTCTCCAGCAAGTATTTTCATCTGTGCTGGCGTGCAGCTGATTATTGTATGTATGGTGTCTCCCCAACAACGGATTTTATGTGTGCGAAAATAAATCTACTTTTAAAAGTCATCCTATTGTAATATCATGAAAATTCGTATATTTAGGAAAACACTTTACACTTTACACTTTACCGGGCCAAGTTTGTTAATCGCAAATCTGACATCCTCAGAGTGAACACTTGCACAACAACAAACACTAATCCCACCTCTTTGAGAAAGCTGGTCTCCGCGTCTCAGTACCCGATTGGATTTTTCGTGCGTTATGTTTTAGGTCTTACCTCATTTACCAAAATCCGATTGGATCGGCCGCGCGATATTTGATAGGTCCCGCCCTCTCTGTCTTGTGTGACGTGTCAGGCGGCCTTTGAAGCATCGCACCGTGCCCCGCGCATGTGTACTTCACCAGAAGACACACACACACGGACACATGAACGCACACAGGGATTTTATTAAAGAGGATATTTCTGTATATACACTGTATATACATATATGTATGTATATATTTATATGTATATACACACACATTTATAATTATACTTTTATAATATAAATGTATATATACAAATTGTGATGGAAAACTAGGATGACTGGTTACTTTGGTGTAAAGCCACACATCTATATGGAGAACATAATGGGTGGGTGTCCAGGCTGGAATGATTGCATTTGGGAAGGACCTGGGGGTGACTGCCTCCCAGGGCTGTGTGTTCTCCCCAGTCCACTGAGTGACAGCATCCCTCTGTTACAGCTACACCTGCTGGCCTGCTTAGGAGTTTTACTTCTGGACGACAGTTCTGGTGGGGTGTTAGGGGACTTCTAGAGGGTGCTGTTTGGAGGAGGCTCCCCTCTCAGATGGAAGTTCTTCCTCACTACATTGCTATTGCCAAGGAAGTACTCATGGGTTTGGGTTAAAAGGAGCCCTCTGTCTCACCCAGGCAAGGTGGAAGTCAGGAATGGAGAAGGAAGAAGTTTACCTGGAGAGGAGAGGAGTGGATTGTACTGGAGAAGAAGCCAATTTGAAAAATGGCATTTTGTAAAATAAAGAAATATTTATCTCATACTGCTACTTGTGTTCCAGGCAGTTGTATCTGCGGTTTGGAACTTTGCAGTACCACTAATGGTTAGAACAGGAAAGTGTTTAATGGGTCTTGGATAAGGGAGACACAGGGGGGAAGACTAAGGGTGATACACAATAACTGACCCTGTTTCCATTTGTACCTATAAAGTAATAGAGGACAAGCTCTCAGCAGAAGCCTGAGGTTTACCCCTACGCCAAAAGAGGTTCCTTGATCTCTAAAAACCCCTAAAACAAGGTCTAAATACTTTTTAGAAATCACAGAGAGTTTGAGCCTTATCATGACAGTTAAAGTTTTGTGGGCCCAATTTCATCTCTCCCATCATGGGGTCATTGAAATCAGGAGTTTAATCTGGAAGAAGTGAGAGCAAAATATGAAACAAACCTGGATGGAATGCCAGTCCATCACTAGGCACCCTCACCGACACACCCGTCTGATTCATACAAGGCCACACTGGCATCACCAACCATCTGGATTGTAGGAGTTAACCTGAAAAACTCAAAGGAAAACCCACACGACCACAATGAGAACATACAAACCTTCAGAAAGGTCAGGATTTGAACCCTGGTCCAGGGAGCTGTGAGACAGCCATGTTAACCACAGGGTGAAGGACCGCTCCTTCATTATGTACAAGACTAAAATTTGCAAAACCAGAAAAACTACTGGGCACCACTTGATTGCTTCCTTCATTAAACTCAATATTAGGCTTCACGCTTCACACGCCACACGTGCCAGTTGCTGCTCCAAAGGCGTAATGTGAATTTTCTTCTTTTTTTTTTGACACACTTACCATCTAAAGTAAATGATCTCTGGAAACTGAAACCACCATTTCTCAATTTAAAATTCATTCTTCTTTTCCTCAGGTTAACATTTCCCATAATTACCTCTGAATGCTCATTTTAAGACAATCTGTAGTAACCAGGAAATAGCAGAGACATTATCGCTCCGTTTTTTGGTATGTAAATGATGTCCATATAATCGAGTCATTGAGCACCCAGGATGAAAGCTGATAAAATTAGTTTCTACTCCAAATGTGTTCCTTCTTATAAAAAAAAATCATTTGGTCACAAAAAAAAAATGACGTAGTACATTACAAAATGGGAAGCCGAGCTGATATTTAATTTTTTTTTTAATTTGTTCTATGCAAATTGCATTTCTATAATTCATGTAGAATAAATAGGTAATTTCACATTACTGTAATATTTAAATTCAATATTGCTCTGCCTGTGTCCCTTACACACTACCCTTGTTTTATAGAAATTCATTTTTGCTTTGTGTTCAGCTCAATTTACATCTATCAAAACTCTTTAAATGTTGTGACTAGTCAGTCAAAAGCGATCATTACCTTAAATAGCCTTTCATTGTGAGCACAATTACAAAGCACTTTACAAAGGGTATGTTATAAGAAGCAGGAGAAAATGTGCTTGCTGTAGAGGAAATGGAAATAAAGATTAACATCAACAGATCAGAACGTCTGATACGCTACGCCATGAAAATAAAGCTACTATGGCAGAATATCAGAGGGGCAAGGCGGTGAAAAGGGCTCTATAAGATAAAGCCTGATTTTAAAGCTAATAGGATAGTGCATGAAAGAAGCAAATATATGAAAGGCCTTATATAAGATAAAGTCAGGGTTTAAGTCCAGGCATTACACACAGTCAAGGCTTTATTAATAAAGTCTGATTTTAAAGGTGATACTGTTGAAAACCAAAGAGGCTTGGCTATAAAAGTCTCCATATGAAATAAGTCTGATAGGATAGTACATCAACTAAAAACAAGTCCATGAATGGTATTATCCACCTCAATAAAATGACAAGTGTCGGTATGTTTGTGTGTATATCCTGCTGCTCTGTATTTGTCATTCCAACAGATGGCGCATCACAAACATTTGTAGTAATAACAAATCCCATGCCAAATGGCATATAACAGAGACATATGCATTTGTAGTAATAAAATTAATTGCATTTGATATTCAAGCAAATGGAGCATCACACACATTTGTAGTAATAAAATGCATTGAATTTGTCATTCCAGCAGATGGTGCATCACACACATTAACACTACTTTAATAAATCCCATAGCAAATGGCACATAACAGAGTATGGCAGATGGACAGAACCCTAACCCGGTTGGGATGCCCTTATGTTGGAAGGACTAGGGGAGAGAACTTGTAGGAAACATTACCTCCCCGGGAGTGCTAGATAGCAGCCCCACAGACATGTGCGTTCAGTTAATTTCCATTTCTAAATTGGCTGTGGTGAGTTAACTGGACCCCATGATGGTTTTAAATCTTGTCCAGGGATTGTTTCGCATTCACCAAAATTCTACTAGAACAGACCCTGTCACCTGCTGCCCTAAATTAACCTTAGAAGATCTGGGAATGTTAAGTTATGCTAAAATACTACAAAGGGATACCAGGGTGGCACAGTCTATAATGTGATAGACTGAATGGTATTATCCACCTTAATAAAAGGACAAGTGTCTGTATGTTTGTGCATCTGCAATACATTGTATTACTACAAATGCTTGAGAATGTCAAATGCAATGCATTGTATTACCACAAATACATATGTCTCTGTTATATGCCATTTGGTATGGGATTTGTTATTACAACAAATTTTTGTGATGTATCATGGCACCAAGGACGTGGGTTTGCATATATTTGTTGTGTCTGTATGTGGCACTTCAGTTCCCTGTCACATCCAAAGACTTTCATTGTTTGAATGAACAAGCATCTCTCCAAAATTACATTCTGTCTTGCTTCTGATTCTATATTGTATGGAAAAATGTGTACTGTATATCAATGAAAAATAGAAAAATAAATGTGTTGTGATATATACTGAGTATTACTGACAGAAGGACATACTCTTTCTGCTAGGATGTGGTGTGTCTATGCCATAGATTATAATATAAACTTGAAGGAAAATGACTACATCTGCCTTGTACCTTTAAATTTTAGCAATGAAAGAGGCCTGGAAGTCAGTAAAAGGCAAAGGATTTCTCAAAGCTTTAGTGGTCATCACATACAGATTAACAATTTTATGACATTCACTGTTTCCCATCAAGCTAGCATTACAGACAGACCCTTTCCATGCCGATGATACTTTTGAGAATAAAACTGAGATCAGTCAGTAGGCACAAGATAAGGCAGAGCAAGAACTTGCAAACCGGCCCTCTATAAGATTTCAAGAACAGATACAATAAATTAAAACACTAAAATACTAAAAGAAATGTATGGGGGTCATTTGCAAAATGGTGATTCTGGGCTGGTCAGACCTGAGGTCCAGCTGGCCATTTCATTTAACAAGTGCTTCAAGGACTGGCAGCATCAAATGAGTGGACATTGGCTAATATCTCTGTGCCAAATATTCAACGCCTTGTAAAAGGCAAGAATTCTGGATATCTGATGGCAAATGAGGAAATAATTGGCTATTAGGTCAGTCAATCAATCATTTGGCCATGCTCTTCACCGCTCTTCAATTCACCTTCTCTTGCACGACTGTAGGAGCTTTGCTTAACATTCTTTCCATACCAATTCAAGTCAAATTTAATTCTAACCCTGTTGCTGTTGGTTTACCTTGCTTGCAGATTCCTTCAGTAAAACCATTTATGGTATCTTGCTGTTGCTCATGCATTGAACATCTCCCAACCAAATGTTAAAAGGCTTACATTCACCAGCTTACACATGTTTCGCACAATTGGCTGCATGAGTGCTTTATACAATCGTATTTTAGTCAAAAATGTAAATTAATTGTTGTGACAAATTTGGTCTTGTTTGCTTGTGACTTGAATAACCGTAGCTTTTATAAAATTTTGGTTTCTTTGGAACATTTGTTTCTTTCAGTTACAGTTGATCCTAAATGTTTAAATTCACATGCTTTTCTAAAATCATTTCCTCCTTGTTATTCTGATATTACCTGTTGTCTCTGAATCTATCAACCTCCATTCTGTTTTAATACCTTTAATAGTCATACCTTATTATTGTGCTTTTAAGATCATCTTTGTCTTGAACTGATAAATAGATAGATAGATAGATAGATAGATAGATAGATAGATAGATAGATAGATAGATAGATAGATAGATAGATAGATAGATAGATAGATAGATAGATAGATAAATATGGAAGGTACTATATCTATATCTGTATAAAATCCATCATCTGTCTGTTTGTCTATATGTATGCCTGTCCAATACAACAGAGTACAATACTTAGTTCAATACCAAAAGAAAGCCTAGCAAATTACGTCATTTGTTTGGAGAAGTTTGGCAGCTGCCCTCTTGGGGGTTAAATCAATTGGTGAAAATAAGGAACAAGTATTAAAAAATATTAACAAAATGAAAAATTGTTAAAAAAGAATTAAAAGAAAAGACAACTAATTGAAAATGAATTCAAAAGGACAGCTGTTAATGTTAAACAACACATACTTAAAACTACACATAAATGCAAAATAATTACTAAATAATGCATAACAAAAGCCAGAGATTAATTCCAAGTGAGATCTTGATAAACAAGATACAAAGTGTGGCTTTTGAGAACAGTTCAGCTCTAGTACAACAATACCAGCAACATCTCTACATATATAGAAAATCCAATGTCTGTCTGTCTGTTTGCTTTTCACGAGAGAACTACTTAACAGATTTAAAATGGGTTTTTCTCTATAATTTGCTTGAACATTCCGGTTGATTTTGCATCTTCTCTCATCACACTAAGTAACATAGTTTGTTTGCAATAACGATTTATTTGCACAAATCCGAGAGAGAGGCTGCTGGCCGAGTGGATGGAGGTGGGGCCCTCCTCACTCACACTCCACTCTCTGTTCAAGTCGCTCTACCTCTCACCACATGTGGAAGCGTACGTTGCCTCCGCTTAGTTAGCAGTACCTGTTTGTTCAGCAGACATTATCATCTACAGATTGTTAAGAAGTAACGTTTGACGCTTTTGAGAGACAGATCAGAGCTACGTGTGTTTTAGAGAGTAGTTGCTGATTGATAAGATATCACAGCCAGTGCTTTTCTCCCCATGGGGGGGACGCGCTCCTGTTACAGCTGAACACAATCAAATACAGTGTCAATGTTTGACATTGGAGCGTACCTACCTCCCACTAGGCCCGAATTACATGATATTTTACATTTTTTTTAATTGTTTTTTAAAGTTTGTCCTGTTTCACTTCTACTTGAGTGCTAGTAATAGATAGATAGATAGATAGATAGATAGATAGATAGATAGATAGATAGATAGATAGATAGATAGATAGATAGATAGATAGATAGATAGATAGATAGATAGATAGATAGATAGATAGATAGATAGATAGATAGATAGATAGATAGATAGATAGATAGATAGATAGATAGATAGATAGATAGATAGGACACTATTTTATTTCAGGAGAATGGTGGTCTGAACATTACACTGCCAGTTCTTCAACCTAGTCAAAAGATGAGGTATACACCACAAATTGACAATATTATAATTCATTTCCACATATTTCAATTTTTCTGGGATTTGTTTCAAAAAGAGAAAATGCTGAACTGACGGTACTAGACATTTTTAATTTACTTACTTTCTATTTAAAGAATATCTGATCATTCAAAAGGCATGTTTGTATATATGAATTATTTACTGGGTGTTTCTCCTGAGAATAAACATGACAAGAAGGTATGATTCAACACTCAGCAGGATGGGCCTGCCTAATAGATTGCAGATATAAACTAAACAACAACCTAGAAAGGATCTTCTTTTTCTTCTTTTTTTTTTTTTTTGTATCTATGAATGAAATAAACCTGCCTCTGGTGTAACAAAGAAATTAGCCATCTGCACTAAGAATGAAGACCATCTTAAAACTGCTGCAGCTACAGGTGCCAGGTTGGATGCTTTGTGTCGGACTTCAGTCTGTGCTTCTGCGGATGGTATTAGATGCTTAGATTATATTGAATAAAAGAAGAGTTTGCATGCATTGCTAACCTGCCTGTGGTTTTTCACCTGATAATTAAGAGCTCATTGTTTTTTCTTCATCAGTAGAGAGGACACCCTCAGTTTGGTCTGTGCATAGTTTGGCCTTGCGAGAAACAGCACTTTATGAGCAAAGGTATACCTCAGGTTCTAGAGCACCAACTAGTGGGCAAACTATGCCTGACAGCCGATGAGAGAGTTTTATTTGTTCAAGAGAAATGTAGCTTTTACAGAAGATCATGAAATAGACAAATATCATAAAAAAGAACTACAAGCCCCCAAACACATACAAGAACTGCAACCAAATTGTCCTTAGATTGCTTTATAAACATTAAAGTAAACTAAAATTATTTGCAGTGAAAAACTTTCCAGTATGCAGTATGACATATCACTTGAAATGCATAACTGGCATCACATCACATAATAACTTTCAGAAGCTTAGTTCAGTGCTGCTCAGATGTTTTCAGCTTCTCACAACCTTAAAATTGCATTAGGCAGATTTGATAAATGAACAGATATCTACTAATTTCATTTTTGTTTTTTCATGTTTTAATTAGTTCAATTCATTTCAATTGGATGTTCAAAGTACTCCCGTAATGTCCTTCTTACCCTCAGGCATACACGAAGATCTACTCGCAGTTTGAAGCCTGATTTTCTAAAATCGTCCGTGTCTGTTGGATGATAAACACTGTTGAGGTTCTTGTTCACTCATACCTAAGTTATAATAAATAAACTATTGAGCACACACAGGAGATTCTTGCACTGCAAAAAAAAGCAAAAATGGTGGTGCATACTTCTGGATTGGATGGAATTCCACTCACTTTTTCAGATACGATCATATCATCCTGCACTCATCCATCTACCATTGACTATCTATCAATGCATAAACTCACAAGCTAACTCAATTCCAATTCCATATAATTAAAATACAATTCCACCCAGGTTAAACGTTAACATTATTCAAAGTTATTGTCTGTCTGTATACCTGCATTGTTATCACTCTTTAATTTAATAATTTAATATTGTTCTTTATCAGTATGCTGCTGCTGGAGTATGTGAATTTCCCCTTGGGATTAATAAAGTATCTATCTATCTATCTATCTATCTATCTATCTATCTATCTATCTATCTATCTATCTATCTATCTATCTATCTATCTATCTATCTATCTATCTATCTATCTATCTATCTATCTATCTATCTATCTTTTTCTTTTTCCCAGACTGCATTGCAGACCTACAGAAATAAGTGAACATGTTGAATCGCTTCAGTTTAAGAAAGTAGAGATGAAGAGATGACATTAAATAAGGTGATCGGAAGGGTGCAAGTGAGCTGTTACTTTAATGTGTTCTTCAACAAGAGACCAAGAGCCAAATTCTTTCAACTAAGTGGCGAACCACGTACCTGAGGACACCAATGGAAATGAAGTGGAAATGGAAATACATCCCAAGTCTGAAGCCAGGAAGCACTTCTTTACTCAAAGAGTTGTGGGAATTTGTAACATATTACTGTGTCATCCAGAGACTTTAAGAAGTATTTCAATGTTATATCGGGACAGCTTAGCTATTGGCTTGATGGACTTGTCCGATTTATTATGTTCTTGTCCTTAATAAACTCAGGTGGAAACTGGTTAAGTTGTATTTTCACACAAATGTTAAAATTTTTCTTCCCACGTATACAAGGAATAAGTCAAGTAGTGTAGCAGGCAGCAGTAAATTGGGGATTTTCAAATCTTGAATGAATGCTTTTAATTAGTGAATAAAGATTCATGAGTTTGCTTAAATGGCCTGTTCTGGTTGAAACTGTCATTCTGTTCTGAGGTTTATAAGGTCCTGGAGCAAAACTAAGAGTACAGTAGGGCCCACCTCCATGTTGGATGCCTATCTATCTCAGGGCACACTCACCTAACACCAAAGCAAAGTAAATATATTTAAAGACTGGCCTTTTTCATCCTTTTCACCTTCCCAATGATGGTTGAAGCTAAACCCTTTTTTAATTCCTTTTGGCATTTTGCATTAAATAAAAAAAAGTCTCTCTCATTAATCCTCTTGTCTTCTAATTCTTGATAATGAGTCATTCTGTGTCTGAGAGCAAGTAATTAGATGATTCTAACTCCATAGCATCAGCATGAATAAATAAATATGCATTTATTTCTCCAGTTCAAAGCCACTGGAACGTAGCAAATATTTGTCCAGTTGCCCGAGAAGCTGAAAAAATGTTTTAAAGTGCTAGTGACAAACTGAAAGTTGACTTTTTTTTACCTTTGGAACTACAGGAACTTCAACGGTTGTTGCATTTTGTAAGAAACATCAATTAGGTTTTTCAAGCCAGATTACTAATTAAGTGTAATTAGCTTTAATTGCAAAGGCAACTCAAGTGTAATATTAATAATTCTTTATCGTAGAACGGATTCATTAGAACAGACTGCCTTCACACATCCTCATGACTGTGGGCTACAGAATAGAGTGGCGTTTCCTTTCTTCACATGACGCATCTCACTGCCCCCAACACCCCTATCTGTTGCAGCCCCCCATGGCTCCATCTGCTGACAGTAACATTTAGAAATACATAGGCAGACTACATTACAGCTTGAAAAGTAAATTGCCAGCTGCCCCCAAAAAACCAGACTTTCTTTTCAGCAAAAAAAAAAAGAAGTTCAATTTTTGTACTGATCTCATCCAACAGTTTCTTCATATAAGAGCTAATGGCTTTGAGCGTGTCCCTGGGCTGAGCCTTCTATCATCCTCTTGTTCTTCAGAAGCCCAGCAGTTGAAGGGCTTTGTAGCCCAGAGGCTCCCAATTCTTCACGGTTTACACATCTGTGTTTTCTCTTGGTTAACTGTAAAAATGCCACGAGACACAGATCTTAACTCTCACCTTTATGTGTCCTCCATAGAGGGTAGTATGGCTAATTGGTGTTTTGTCAAGGCGAGTGACCTAGAGGGACCTCACTTCACCTATAATATCCTTAATTTAACCTCTACCATTTCACCTATAGGTCAGGCGCCAGGCTGCACTGACACTGATTACAGACAGACCAACTGCACGTGTCATTTTCATAAACTTACTCAGAGACAGTAAACAGGGAGTGTAACAGTCAAGCACCAGACAGGGTACATCTTCTTATTCGGTCATTAAAACTCCTTAATTCCTAAAGTGTGCCTAAAGCTGAAGCACAGCGATTACACATGGATGTGACATTTACCCCAAACACACCCTGGATGGATAGCAGTGCTTCTTTTCAAAGGCTAAGCACCCAATGTGCTCCAGGAGGAAGACTTTCTTGCATTAAACAGTAATTTGCTCTGTCTGGCATGGCCTCTGGATACACAATGGCTGGGGTGGTACTCAGACTGTGAATTTGCCCTAGTCTTTATAACTGTTTCCCACTTCCCTGCAGCATTTTTGGGGCAATGGGGCATCAAAAGAGTAGAGGCTAACCCCTATTACCTGGCGGCCTCTACCCCCTCATCCATTCCTTTTCTAGGTTCTACCTTTCTTTTCATTTCTTCCATTAGTCAATGATTTACGCATGACAGCAGTCTCACAGGACTTACAGTACCTTGTACTTTTATACCTTTGGCCCAGGCTGACCTCCAATATCCCTCTTTATCAATTCTAGCTGCTCATATGACAAGCTGGCTTCTTATGGCGCACTTTTAAGACTAGCACCCTCATCTTTCACCCAGCAGCCCTCACAGCAACCGCTGAAGCTACCAAAGGGCACACTGCTCCCAGGGTTTCTGGGATTTGCAGTCCAGTTAAGTAGCACTGCTACGGTGTTGACTGTGATTTTCTGCAATAAGTCACAAAACCCGCAATATAATTTACATTTAATTATTGATAACAAACCCACGAATAGGCGGATCCACGAATCATAAACCTGCAGATTGCAAGGGCTGACCTGCAATAGCTAGACAACGTATAATTAACCCTAAACTTTCCTGTGCTTTTATCTCTATTGTTTTATCAGTCTGAACAATACATGTATAAAAATTTTAAACACACACACACAATTATTCATAGTCTATCCCCATATCAAATGAGAGAGCCAGTCCAACATGTAGTTAAGTGTTCCATCTCATTTGTGTTCTTCAGAATAGTGAATACGAGCCAGGAAGCTCCCAGGTTAAACCAGTCTGTTTAGTTATTTTTAGTAAGTAAAGGAGAAAAGTCCCCTCATGACTCACCGAGTCACTCTACGTCCCGAGTACGCAGCCTTCATTTTTTTAAAGGACAATATTAATACATGTTATTTATATAACACCTTTCTCAAGATCAATGATGCAGCTAGCCATATTATACGTTTGACTCCAAAAGGTCCCCACTTCAGCCACTGACACGAAATCAAGCTACTTCATTCAGTTCAAATCAGGCTATTCATTCTCCTTTGTGTACGTAGATGAGCCAAGAATCCTCTTAGTTAACTTGAGTCACTTATCCCTGGTGTATCCCAGAGTATTTGTTATCAGGCGTCTTTCAGAAATTACATCTTGTTAGCCACTTCAGACAGCCTCCATGTCAGCAACTGAATCCCAGCTAGATTCTTTTTGATTTGTTTTGTTTTTGTCAAGAGGCATCCAGATGACCAAATTAAGTGGTCAGACACCAAAAGCCACATCTACACAGCTGCCAGTGCAGTCAAGTAACTTTGTCTTATTGTGTTACTTGGAAAAGATGTCCAATTGGGAGTACGAAAAATTCCTAGTTTTGCCAGTTCACTCCTAGTAATGTGTCTCTCCGGAAAATCCTTGGGTACCGTTGGTTTGACTTTGTGTCGAATGAGCGGTTACTCATGGAGTCCCAAATGAGGCACATTACCTGCATTGTGAGGGAGCATCAGTTATGGCACTAAGGCCATGTGGTGTGTTTCCCTGAGTGTGATCCAGCTCATAAGATCCTCATTGTTGGGGACCCAAGTGGTTGACCAGGCCAAGGGGTCGCCCATGTAACACCTGGCTGCGGCACATAGAGGGTCATTTCCAGAGGGTAGGACTGAACCACGTGTCTACATGGGGGGTTGTCAACCAGGATCCCGAGCTGTTTTGACATGTAGTGGGTGCGGCAACGCACTGTACCAGTGCATGCTCCTCAACTTGACTTGACTTGACTCCTAGTACTGCATATCTCCCTTTCAGGGTCTTTCAACTGCTTGTGTCTTTCAGAAGAGTGACCACAATCATGAGTTTTAAAACCCAGTCAAGATGCAGACTTTGAGCACATTCCAGAGTCAAAGTTATGTATGCCTTTGAAACCAGTCAGCCATATCAAAGACACCCACATTGCCCCAGTCGTATTATATCACATATTCAAGGTCTTTAAACTACATGGGTCTTTCAGGTGTCTAAATGACTATAATCAGGGTTTTTAATGCCAGAAGCAACCCACTCCAGGTGTGGACATCCTGTGCATTACAGAGACAAATTACTGTGTCCCTTTCAAACAGATGTCCAGTTGGCCATATTAAAGGCTTTGACCCCTAATGACCCCCATTTTGCTCCCAAGAGTCTCTTCATATCCCATTTTCAAGTTCTTTAAAATGCTAATGTCTTTCAGATGTCTAGATGACCACAATCAGGGGTTCAGAACAAGAAGACACCCAATTTTTCCACCTAGTGAAATACAGGAACAAAGTTGAAAACTGGTTAAGGGAAGATTTTGCACAAATTTTACAAGGTTTTTCTTCACACAAAGAAACATACCCAACATGGAATAAACTACCAAGTAGTATAATGGAGAATGACCATCAGATTTTGATTTGAAGTTATTTTAGGCAATCTAGGTGAATAAGATGGATGAGCTTGTTGGGCTTAATGGTCTATTCTCATCACAACTGTTCTAATGTTCAAGTGCTAACCCAGAATTGGGTTACTGTCTCTTTTTGTGTCTTTCAGGACAGATGTCCAGTCAGCTACAATAAGGTGTTTGAGTGCAGAAAACTCCCACTTATCCTGCTGACGTTTTATCCCATCTTACCATAAGCATCACATGCAGTGCTTATCTGGTTTGTTACCTTCATGAGTCTACAACAAAACACTTAAAAATGATGGCACCCATAAAAACTAAGAATTGTTAAATACTCGTCAGAGACAAAAAAATGTTACAAAATTTGGATTCTACTTGACTCAAAACTCAAACCAGAAGAATTAACATTGCAAAAAAAACATCAGACAGTTCAGAAAAAATAAAAATACAATGACCTCATAATATCTGTCCTGCTCCACTGAGACTGAGGAGATCGTTCCTCCCCCACACTATGAGATTCTTCAATTCCACCACCTGGGGGGGTAAACGTTAACATTATACAAAGTTATTGTCTGTTTTACCTGCATTTTTTATCACTCTTTAATTTAATATTGTTTCCTTTTCAGTATGCTGCTGCTGGAGTATGTGAATTTCCCCTTGGGATTAATAAAGTATCTATCTATCTATCTATCTATCTATCTATCTATCTATCTATCTATCTATCTATCTATCTATCTATCTATCTATCTATCTATCTATCTATCTATCTATCTATCTATCTATCTATCTATCTATCTATCTATCTATCTATCTATCTATCTATCTATCTATCATAAAAGCTTTCACCTCAGCCACAGATCCTCAGTTTATTTCAGACTCAAGTTCTTCCAGCATCTTATGTCTTTCATAGATGAGGCATCTCACTGGCCACAATAAGGAATTTAAGTGAGGAAAGCTCCCTGCTCTGGCCTTGACTCCCTGAATGACTTGGGGTCTTGTTTTTCTCAACTGCTTGGGTCGATCCAATAAAAGAGTTTAGAGCAAGAAAGCTCCAAGTTGAAATAACTAGAAGCAAAGACCATATCTACTGTGTGTTTCTAAGCAATGTTCCCTCTTTGCCCAATTTGGCCATAACCTTCTTCTTTGCTAGAGTCAATAACTATTTAATGACTGATTACAGTATGTACCATAAATAAATTCCCACTTTTTATACCCAACATATTGTGATCTGGTAGGTATAACCCTTCCATTACAGAGGTCTACTGTCATTTGACCACCAAAACATGTGATGTCAGACAGTTACAGTTCATAGGAGAAAATTATATGAGGCTGTGATGGACGGTCGGCAGCTCAACCCAGCCGAGACACCCAAAGAGTGGAAGGATGGGGGAAGGCAACTACTTTGGGACACTGCCTCACCCAGGATGCTATATGGCAGCTTCCTTGGACTGTAGGGGTACCCCGGATTCCAGAAGGGCACCATGAGACATGGAATTCACTTATACAGCCCTGCTGGGTACCATGGGTGCCGCCAGGGGATGCTGTGAGACAAGGATGGTAGGCAAAGTGCTCGCCTAGCCCGGAAGTACTAGAAAGTCACAGGAATAGGAGCCCAGAAGTACTTCTGGGCTAAAGAAAAACTTAAGTTCTCTATCCGACCCGGAAGTGCTGGCAAGTCGGACGTACTTCTGGGTCAGACACTATTTAAAGGACTGCTGGGAACCAAGAGAGTGAGCCTGAGTCGGGAGGAGAGTAGTCAACACTTGCTGAGAGGTGTGGAGGAGATAAAGAGAGAGAAGAATTGTGCTTGTGCTTTACTTGTCTGTTTATTTGTGGCTGTGGTGCTTGGAGGGCGCTGTAAAAAGAAGAAAATTATTAAAACAACTTCTTGGTGCTTTTACCTGGTGTCCTGAGTGTCTGTCTGCTGGATTTAAGAGGCAACAGTGACCCCTAGCATCCACAGAAGCCTAACGATTAAAGGGGCAACACAATGACACACTCCTAAGTGCGGCCCACCTGACAGCACCAGAGTTCTTGCTTACTTCCAAAATATGAGACTGGTTAATTTTTTGAGCAGTTTCCATGCTCGTCATGTGTCACTCTGGGATTTTCTGCCATCTCCCATTGACAAGTTATGCTGACTGATGGCACTAAATGGATTTTGTGAGTTTGTCTGTGAATGTGCCCTGTGATGTACTGTGCAGGTTCTTGAATGCTCCCAGGACTGGATGGTTGGACTGGCAAGTAACAAAAGAGCAATGAGCACATAGTATCAGACTAAAATAATAGCAGCAACTGTTTTGTGCTTGTGAAGATGAATTCTTCCATCCATCTATTCATTTTCCAACCCATCCATCCATCCATCCATTTTCCAACCTGCTGAATCCAAACACAGGGTCACGGGGGTCTGCAGGAGCCAATCCTAGGCAGGGTGCCAACCCACTGCAGGACACACACAAACACACACACACACCAAGCACACACTAGGGCCAAGTTAGAATCGTCAATGCACCTAACCTGCATATCTTTGGACTGTGGGAGGAAACCAGAGCGCCCAGAGGATACCCATGCAGACACGGGGAGAACATGCAAACTCCACGCAGGGAGGACCCGGGAAGCAAACCCAGGTCTCCTAACTGCGAGGCAGCAGCGCTGCCACTGCGCCACCATGCCGCCCCAAGATGAATTCTTGCGTTTGGATTTTTGTCTTCACATTAGGTCATATAACTCCTCAGAAGAGCAAAACCATAAGAGCAATACTTTCATATACTGTAGAAAGTGTAAAAAAACAAGTGGATACTTCAACTCAAAATGTACTCCACGACTTTTCTCTAGGTTAACAAATGTTTTGTGTCTGAGTTCTACACTTTTAAATTGGGTCACCTGCTGCTGAGATGCAGACAGGCACAGAACATGAGACAGTAGCACACTTTGAGGCGCTCACGGGGAGAACAGACTGTTATTATAGGGCTCATGTTGAGTCCTTCATCTCAAAGAAGGTTGGGCATTTTGGTGATATTACTTTGAAATTGGGTCACACTGTACACTGGTCAGACATTGTAAAGTAGAAGATGTGCATGTCCACAAGTGGGTCAAACGCTGAATTTACCGGAGTCACATTTAGTCCTCCCACTCATAGTAAATCAGGCACTTTGGCTCAAAGTTTTACTGTGCGACAGTCACATGCAGTAGATTAAGGTATATAAATTGCAGAAAAGAACAGGATACAAAGGAACACACTTTAAGGTACAGCATTATGTGCCCATGAGTCAAGCAGTTAACACCTCTAGCTTGTAACAGGCTGAACTCCATGATTTTACTCTGTCAGGCTTGGCTGCATTAAATCTAAGTGTCTAAATTAAACCAACTCAAACAAAGATTTACAAACATTCACTAACATATATTAAATAAAAACTCTGGCCCAGCAACTGCTTACTCTGGCCCAGCAACTGAAATTTAACACCTGGATTTCTATATTGGATCAAAGCCCAACGTCTTTGCCAGCTCTAGTGAAGGTGGCCAGCCGCCCACTAGTGTCTATAATATATGAAGCCTTGGCTCTTGGATGCAGAAAGTAAACAGGCACTCTATTTTCTAAAGTGCTTATCTGGCAAAATGTTTTTAAGCTTTTTCTGGTATCTCTTTTTTTTTAGCACAGTGGTGTTGTTTTGGCTGCTCTCTAAAACTCTTTCTGATTTTGTATTTTTTTAATGATGGTAAAGAAAATAAAGCTCAACTGACAAAAAAGAAAATCTCTATAATTACACATAAATGGGTCTGAATAAGTCTGAAGGACATACAGCCTTGTGATTCCCAGTCCAGTATCTGAGATGCGAGCATTGTGCTACAGTATAATCAGCCAAAAGTGCCACAAGCCCGATGTATGGAGAGTGGCAAAACAAAATGTGGAACACACACGGGTAGCACTCTGTCTTGCAGAGTTCAATTACATAATTCCTATGCTGCTCACTTGTTTGGAGTTATGACGGGGGATTTTAGGTCTTCCTGATGAGGGCACCAACATGCTGCTGCTGTCTGAGAGGAGAGCTTCATTTCTGGGGACTAATTCTGACATGTTATTCCTGCTGCTGTTTTGTTAGCTGTACTCTGTTGAGTACAGAGCATGATTGTATGTATATAGTACAATGTAGGTGAGGGGCAGCTATGTGCATTTTGGGGGGACAGTTGCCACGTTTTAATACGTTTTTCATACGTCCTTTCCTGGGTTGAATCTATAAACAATTTGACCTATATTATATTATATTATATTATATTATATTATATTATATTATATTATATTATATTATATTATATTATATTATATTATATTATATTTGACACAGTGGTAGCACTTCTGCCTTACAATAAGGAGACCAAGGTTGCCATCCCGGGTCCTCCCTGCATGAAGTTTGCATGTTCTCCCCGTCTACATGGGATTCCTCTGTGTGCTCCACTTTTCTCCCACAATCCAAAAACATGCAGGTTAGGTGGAAAGGCATCATTGAATTGGCCTTAGTGTGTAGTTTGTGTGTGTATGTATGTGGTCAAGCACACTATCTGGGGTTTCCTCCTGCCTTGTGCCATATGCTAGCTGGGATAGGCATTCTCTGCGACCCTGTTCAGGACTAAGCAGGTTAGAAAATGACTGACTGACATCAAACACACTTAATGCAATACAGAGTCACAGGGCATCTGAGCCCATCCCAGAACCTCTGGGCAAAAGGAAGGAAAAAAAGCCCTGAACAGCAAGCCAGTGTGCCACGAGGCTCAGTCATGAAAACACCAACATTAACACACCATTTAAATTAACCTGTTGATCTTTGGGGATAAAGGAGGAAAATGGGAGTACACACTATACCATTGTGTTATCCACATTATGTGAAAGATGGATAGATAGATAGATAGATAGATAGATAGATAGATAGATAGATAGATAGATAGATAGATAGATAGATAGATAGATAGAGCACTATGTGACAGACAGACAGACAGACAGACAGACAGACAGACAGACAGACAGATAGATAGATAGATAGATAGATAGATAGATAGATAGATAGATAGATAGATAGAGCACTATGTGACAGACAGACAGACAGACAGACAGACAGACAGACAGACAGACAGACAGATAGATAGATAGATAGATAGATAGATAGATAGATAGATAGATAGATAGATAGATAGATAGATAGATAGATAGAAGCTCTTTAAATAAATGAAATACAGAGCTTCTAAAGCTGCTTATCCACAGCAGGTTCACAAGGCAGCTGGAGCCTATTCCAACAAACAACAGGGAAAGGCAGGAAAAACCCTTGGACAATGTGCCAGCACAATATATGATATGATATTTTATTATTTTCCTTAATTCACTTAATGTTATCTAATTTTTAGGCTGCAGAGCATCACAGGCTATCTCAGAAGTAGTGGGCTCAAGTCCATTACAAAACACACTGACACTCACTTCCACATTCATTCCTACCCAGAATGTGCCATATATATCAAATACGTACCATAACACGTACATTGATTCATTGCCCATGAAGAGCCAGTGTCTGCCTTATGACCATTCTTGCTACATTTGCTATTTACACATAGCTGTCACTCTTAGAATAGGAATTCACACTGAAAATAAATCCCATCGTTTCATATTTACCCTGAACCTTGACATTCTTCTGTGTTTGAACATTACCGATAACAAGCTATCCTGCGTATTGTACACAGTGTTACAGCTTTAATAAGAAACCTGAGTATGGCACACCTCAGCATGCCATCCAGACCAAAATCACGTAGCACAATAAAGAATGAAAGGTTTCAATAACTGCTCATTTACTTCTCAGCTTCTGAAGATTTCCCTCACGGTAATACAAGTAGCAGTGTGTCTGTTTGCATTTCTGAAGCAGCTCAATACAGGAGAATAATGGCTTGATTTTCTATGAATTATGAGTTTCCTTTCACTTGTAGGAGCTGTTAAGATCCAATCAGAGCAAAGCTTCTAACTAATAATCAGGTCATCTGCAGCTACTGCTTGATGTTCTGTCCAACACCCCCTCTCCTCCCCCCCCCCCCCCCCCCCCCAATTTGTCAGTCTTGCTTATCTGTGAATTTCAGGCACTTCTGTGTTCTCTCAGCATGGTGAGATGCACAAATCTGTTAACTGCCTACAACTGACATATCAGAATAGAAGAAAAAAAATAACAATAAAAAATATAGAGAAACAAGTTAAAAAGCAGAGCTGTTCATCATATCCCACAATGCCTTCACAGGTTAGCATCACAAATAATATGACGGTTGTGGAAACTCAAACCTACAAATCTAAAGACAGTGTCTGGGCACAAGTACACAATGCAAACCTCTGGAACTTTCAGGCAGCAAAAGAATTTTTGTTACTTGTCCCACTCACATTCCATGCAAATTCACTTATCATCTTTGTCTTAGTTTTTATGTGTCGGCTGCTATAGTCATCTAAATTTCCCCTTGGGATTAATAGTTTAGGTAATCTAATCTATTTTCTATACTAGTTTTGTAGAATATAACACATCATTGCTTTGCAAAATCCTTATTTTTTACGTACAGTGGATAAACTGCTACTTTTGCTATAATAAATAAGGTGCAAAAAGCTGACCAGTTGGCTGAGAGTGCAATCTGTCAACAGTTACACTAAAATTATTAAAATATCTACAGCCTGTCTAACTGCTAGTTTATAAAGTTAATAAAAATCGCATTATAAATATGAAGGTGACAAACATTTTGGACCAAGAGTACAGCAAATGACTTTAGTTTCTGATTTATGGTTCTGCAAGATCTGATTCTAATGGTGTTTATGAAATATAGGCTCCAGCTACCCCACAACCCCACCTAGGATAGGTGGGCTTGGAAGATGGATGGATGGAGAGATAGATGAATAAAAGAGAAACTGACATACTGATCTTCTGCTATTATTATTTCGATACACAAAAATGGATGATATACTGGCCGCTCCCTGTGTACCTCTAATGCAGGTTTGCTTTTTCTCCTGCTTTTCTAGACAGGAACCTACTTTAGAAAAGGCTTTGGATTCTGCTAAACAGCTGCATTTTTACATGTGGTACATAATGTGACCAATGGCCAGATGCCTTCCTCCCTCCCTGCACTCTTTCTGACCCTGGACGCTAGTTTCTTGATAATTCCATGATCATAACTTTACTAATCATTTGAACAACAGGCCACACATGTTTTCGTTTTATTAACCTCCATTTAAGGGCACTGCCTTCAAACTGAAAATCGAATGCATGAGAAGAACCATTTGTGGAAAGACATGGAGTCATGTGATTCTCAGTGTGAACTAAAGCCAGTGAAATCTGTCAATGTGAGCAAATACACATGCCAGCCTGTTTGTTTTCTTTATGTACTTTGGCAGGAATAAAGAAAATAAACAGCAGATTATAGTCTGTTCATAATGTACATTGGAAATTGAAAGAATGTGTACAGAAAATAATTAGAGAATTCAACAAAAACTAGGAAGATATGACTTTCTCTAAAAGAACAGATAGACATATCGATAAGAAACATCACTAGATAGAGAGATAGGTAGACAGACAAACAGACAGATGTGTGAATAGCAGTATTTGAAAGATTGACAGACATTCTTTCAGATGGCACGCTTCTCGATTCTGTTGGACATGAAATCACGTGTGACGGTCCAGATTGGCTCCACGGTCCTTGGCAGCTTAAACCCAGAACTGTTGATTGTCATAAAACAACATGAGCCGATGCAAGGTTCTCACGTTCAAAACTCCAAAGTTTGCAAATCCATTATATAAATAAATGATAAAATCCAGGGCTCGTGTGTTACAGCAGTTACAGATCTACAGCCATGTGATGCAATTCCCCGAGGGTGACCCGGCTCGCAGGGTCCAGAGTGGCTGGAGCAGGCCAAGAGGACCCCCATTTAACACCTGGCTACTGGAGATAGAGGGTCATTTCCAAAGGGTGGGGCTGGACCACGTGTCTGCCTGGGGGGTTGCCAACCAACATCCCGAGCTGTTTCATTGTGTGGTGGGTGCGGCAATGTGCTGTACCAGCGTATGCTCCCCAACCTGACCTGACCTGCTCATGTGCAGGCTAAAAACCAATAAATAATTAAAATCCACCAGTGAAACCAGGCCTCCTGCATTGATCATTAATCCTTACATAGCGGCTCACCTGCTCAACCCAATGGGCCTTCCCAGCTGGCGGACACGCCCAAAGTTGCGTTTGCTCTCTCCCAACTCCTGTCCTGCAAACCATAAATAGCATCTGCCAAAACGCATTAAGTCGGCCCTCTGTCATCCTTCACGCTCCATCAGAGCTTAGATCATAGATACCTGAGAGGTTTCACTCCAATACTGCACAGCAGGGACTCCCCTCTGAGCGCCATGGCTTCAATCCAGCACAGGGGCTCGACCACACTGCTTCCTCACAACCATGCTCACTTCTCTTTGCCTCTGGTTTTATTCCAAAGCCTTTCTCCTTTTGATTCTTGCACAGCTCTTTTTAAACTGCATTTGCGGGCATAAATGGTGTAATCACAAACTCCAGGGGCATTAATGAGGCAATTGGCTGCCGGCACCTCCGGATGTGGATACTTAGCCCCTGCCTCATCTATGACTTGGAGTCACTGCACTTCCCTACCTGTCACCTACGCCACACCCTGTGCATAAATGCACTGCTTTATCCTAAAAATTGCACCGCCACAGACTTCTCCTTATCACATCAAGCTGATGGATTTAACATGCAGAGTACAGCCATCTTAGCCAGATGAGCTAATCGAGAACTCTCTGTCTAGAAAGCCCAATAATAATGTGTTCACTGTAAGATAAAAAGTTAAACTATCTTATATTTAAAATACTCGCAGCCTGTTTCAAACTATACCCTTCTGCTTTATTTTAAGGAATTTATTGTATAGTCAATATAATTGTTGCTGTTGCTTACACAAGTTGTAAGAACAAAGAATGTTAGAGTCAGTTACATAAAACTGTGCAAATTTAAACTTACCTGTATCACTCATTACTACTGACAAGGACTATTACCTTCTGGAAAGTAATGTCCCATAATGCTGTAGTTTGGCTGATTTTCTTTAGGGATTTTGCTTAACGTTCAAAGTTAAGTTGGAGATAGAATGCCTACTCAAAACCAGTCACAGGGTTTGCAATAAATTTTCACATCACATATTTATTTATGTACACCCATATTTGGGCGGCACAGTGGTGCAGTGGTAGCGCCGATGCCTCGCAGGAGTCCTGGGTTCGCTTCCCAGGTCCTCCCTGTGTGGCGTTTGCATTTTCTCCCCATGTCTGCATGGGTTTCCTCTTGGTGCCCCGTTTTCCTCCCACAGTCCAAAGACATGCAGGTTAGGTGCATTGACGATCCTAAATTGTCCATAGTGTGTGCCGAGTGTGTGTTTGGCAAGCTGGCACCCTGCCTGGGGTTTATTCCTGGCCTGTGCTGGATGGGATTGGCCCCAGCAGACTCCCCTGACCCTGTGTTAGGACATAGCGGGCTGGAGAATGACTAACTGACACCCACATTTCGTGCTTATTTATTATCACTTTTCACAGTACTTTTTTATTTATTTGTGCATTTATTCATTTATTATTTAACTAACTGCATGTGGTCTTCAGGACATAAAACAACCTGAAGACTCCCTAGCAGTTTTACTATATTCATGAACATGGAGAGGCGTCAGCTAACTCTTAAGAATTACCCAGGGCAGAGGACGTGGACCCACCTGTGCTTGCTGCCCCACTGGCTTTCGTAAGAAGACCCTTGGCGATACCTTGTCTTAGCCGTATCGCCGGCATAGGAGTCCTATTAATATTCGTCTCAAGGAAATACTTCCAGATAGACCATGTTGTTAGTGGAAAACTTCAAGCCTTGCCCTCCGTTGCTAAGATGTTTCACTTTCACATTGTCGAGTCACAGCATATGCTTTGTTTCAATGTTGTGTCTCTTCATCTGTGTCATCAGCACAACGTTATTGTTGTGTGGCAGCGTTTGCTGCACAACGGTCTTTTGTAGTGAGAACTGAGGTGCATGCAAGTGGCACAAAAATGCAAAAGTACATACATGCGCCATCTAGTGGCTGTGGTCTGAGCGGACTGTTCATACATTCTCAGGTCTTTTGTTTATAGTTGACTAACTCTGTCCAGAATATTTCCCCATAGGTAGGTATTGATTCATTTGCCACCATTGTTTAATTTAAAACTTCTTGCATTTTGGAAGATTTTCTGTAGTGTTTTTTAAGTTCTACTATTATTAATTTTTAATCAACATTATTATTACATTTTAATACAAGCAATTTTGTTAGGGACTTGTTTAAAAGTCACCACTGTTTTGAGCATTTTTTTCATGGGTGCTGCCACACTGCTGTAGGCAACAATGGCAATGGTTGGCCATGTAGCTGCAGGGTAATGTTTAGCATCATTGCTCTTCTGCTGTGGAGACTGCAGCATACATTACCTCGCATTTGAACTTTTCAAAAAAAGAAAGATCTTCAATAGCCTGGGGCTAAAGCAAGCCATGTATCTTACCTTAGAGTGACAGAAAATAATTTTAGCAAGGACCAGGGGCCTCATGTATAAAAGGTGCGTACGCACAGAAATGTTGTGTACGAGCGTTTCCACGCTCAAATCGCAATGTATAAAACCTAAACTTGGCGTAAAGCCATGCACATTTCCACGGTACCTCATACCTTGGCGTACGCAATTTCTCTGCTCAGTTTTGCAGACTGGCGGCACCCAGCGTTAAAGCAGTGCTAATGTTCCTGTGTGGTCACCCTTTCTTTCTTAGACCCACGTTCCTGACGCGGCTTTATAAATACACTGAAATTAACTGCATATTGTTTATTAGTGTAATGCATCTGATTGTAATTAACCTGTAGCAATATAATGGGAATAGCTATAGTATTCCAAATACCATAACTGCTTTAGCGTTGTTACTCTCACTGCATCTTGTTCTTCTTTCAGCTGCTCCCGTTAAGGGTTGCCACAGCGGATCATCTTTTTCCATATTACTCTCACTGCACCACTCGGAGTATTTATATCACTGTATCTGAGTGGGGAATCACAGCAGCAGCTGATCGGAAAGAGAATTATCGGTATACAGTTTCAAGCACACACTACCTCAGCCACGACAAAACGCGTCAAAGTCTTTCCTGTACGGACCTCGCGTTTCAGAAACAGTGTCATCCCAAGAACTATAAATGCACTCAATCAAGTGCTCCTTGTAGAACTGTTTGTACTTATAAGTACAATTACCCCACTGTAAACTTGCACTACAGTTATAATATTGCACAACCTGCGCCACTTTATAAAGCGCATATGATGACAATATAATTTTTAAGATGAAATGCAGCAAAATATGTTGCTTATAGTATACAGATAAAACTTTAACTTCATTTAAATAATCTATATTGTTAATAATTAAACATGTGAGGACACGGCGCCGCAGTGCTAGCTAGTTCACGGATAGCTCCTGCCTTGCGCTGTATTATTGCTGGTGCTGACGCGACACTGGAAGGATAGACGGATAGAATAATTAAACATGTACTATGAAGATATTTCAATGTTCCTTAAAAGTTTTGAAGAATCGGTGTTCTAAGCTTACAGATGGCTAAATGTCTATTACAGAGCTGATTGTGTGGCGATTGGGTATTTGGAGAAAGAAAAGTAAGGACAGGAATTGGAGGTTAGTACGTTTAAAAGAGACAGTACTTCTGTAATAAATTATTTTATCGAAGGTCGCACATAGCGCAGCAAGCCTCTTGCGTGAGATATGAACAATCACTGCGCCACCGTGTTCCTATGTTTAATAACATGCTTTCATTCCTATCATCATGAAAAAGATATCACGTATACATCTCAGTATTTTAATTATTCAGAGAGCTGTAATATCACGAATGTAATGGATTCCGTGTCCTGTTGGAGAAAGAGAAAGAACGGAAGCACGTAGTGATTCACACACATAGAGCACATAGAAGATCAAACACAGAACAAAGACTTTAACATGCTACTTGAGAAACTAGTAAAATAAACGATTTTAAGATGAAGTTTATGATGTTCTACTTTAATGACAAAATAAACTACGTGATTAAAGTGGAAATTTCGAGATTAAAGTTGACACTTCGTACTTTTTTCCCACTGGGTGCCTATTGTTTTCTCTGTACCCTAATAAGCTTTCATATGACACTCAGAAGGTGGGTTACGACTCGCCTTTTCACAGCAACTTTGATATGTGATTTCTTTTTTATTTTGGGCACTGTGTGACTTTGTGAACTTGAGCTTTCGAGTTTTTCCGACACTCTGTCACTCGATCAGCTTCCTTTTGGTGATTATACTACTGTTTAAACCAACAAATAGTACGTTTTTCCTTTGCCTCCACTTGGTATTCGCTGAAATTCTTATATTTTCCCCTGTGCTTTTCTCGTTGTCTTTTCACAGAAGGCTATTTATATTGATTTGCATATTCAAAGAGGCGTAATTCTGGGAGGAGTTGGGGCGGGACAGAAGGCGCGTGCACATGCGTTACTTTTCACACTGATCGGGATTTATGTAGTGCAGCGTTTCTCAACCTTTAAGTATTTGCGACCCGAGTTTTCATAATAGTTTTAATCGCGCCCCCCTAACGTTTTTTTGAAAGGAGCCCACTAATACCAATTTGTTCTTTTTTAATTAATGATATATCGTAGATGCATATTTTATTATGCCTACTTAACTTTATTCGACATTTATCTAACTCTGTATTTATTTTTCTAGTATCAGAATGTAGTTTAAGTTAATTTGTTTTGGTTTCAATAGATGTATGTTTCATATTTTCGATTCTTGTTTTCATTTTTTCACATCTTCGCGCCCCCCTTTTTGTTACTTCGCGCCCCACTAGGGGGGCCCGCCCCACAGATTGAGAACCACTGATGTAGTGGAAGAACGTGAAAGTTTGCGTGCGCACAGATTCCTGCATCTGGATTTTTCTGTGAGTATGCACATTCCCGCTTTTGTGCTTATGCCATGTTATAGTGTGAGTTCTACGCACGGCGTTATACATGAGGCCCCAGGAGAGACAACACAAACCAGAGCTGATCTTTCATCTTAGTCAAAAAGTCCTAAATTAACTCTTTATGCCAAAAGTAAATCAAAAAGGACAACTGCAACAAATGCACAGTTTTTATCCAATACCGGATAATGTGACAGTTATTATACTGAACTTTTATACAGTCACAGAAAAGATGTCAAAGACCCAGAGGATTCTCAGAATGCAGCCATGGTTAGAAAATAGCCACACCCACAGGAAAATCAAAATGGTGTTGCTGAATTACGTTAATAATTTAAAACTCTTCTGGGACATTTTAAAGTGAAAAGGGATTCATTGGGTTGGAAAAATCCCAGAATAGACCGGTAGATGAACACAAACACTTTAGAAGAAGCAGAAAAAAATTAAAGAAGGAGACCAATTACAAAATAAAAAAAAACAAATAAGTGGCTTTGTTTCATAATGGTTTGGACTGGAATTTTGGCATGGCTTTTGAATGATGTTTAGCTTTCTGTGCTATACGCATCGGACCTCTTACCTGTAAAAAGGCTGTCCTTTTGGCTAATCCTGAAAACAGCCTTGTATTCCCTCTGCTGCTCTAAATACCACAAAGTCTGTTTAAATAAAACAAACCTAATAACTAGAAGCAGCTGCAGTTCTCATGCTTCAATGGCTGTATTCAAAATGAGCTCTGAGATGAGGTAAAGAAGTGGAGCTTCCTAGCTTCAGCGAAGGTTCATATAAAGCAAACGTTCATTGACCTGGCAGTTCTGCTGGGAAAAGGAGGAATAACCTTTTCTGCACTTAGCTCCTCATTTACAGGCTTAAGGAGAGGTTTCCTTAGAATAACTTCCAGAGGAACCTACACGCATCAGATATGTACATCTCTGATGTGAGCGACGTCACTGAGCTTTCTGTCTACTGTAGTACTTGAACTATCGGCATCCCAAGCATTTCATCCATAATCAAGCTCATTTGACAGCTACTGTGGTTTGAAGTGTATGTCTGCTGCTTGACAGACAGGCAATCAAGGTTCCTCAGAGTGCTTGTTGATTTCATAAACATTTCTGTCAGGATTTAAGAAATAATGGCTGTATTTTATGGCATTGTTTGGAGTTTATCTGTTTCTCTATTATATTAGTGACATTAGCATCACTGCCACTTTGTCTACTGGTGGCTATCACACTACGTGCTGCTAGACACGTGAGCCACAGTTAGTATGGCATATAACACCATGGCAGTCTTCAGTTTAAAGTCAAGGAGCACACAAGGTGCTGCCCGAAATCCTTAAGGCTTAGTTTAGGTTTTAACCAAGGAATCGTTTCTAAATTTTATTTTTCGTTGATCCAAGAACAATTTTCCTGATCTTCAGCATTTTTACCTTTTCTTTGTCTGTCTGTCCTTTCCAGTTAGTTCTTAAACATCTGCTACTTAGATGATGGTTCAATCCAGATCATTAATTTAAAGTTCATAACAATTTCAGGGTAAAATCCTGACAGTAAATGTGCTCAGTTTCACTCATTATTTCATGCATTCATTGACTAACCCGCTTTGTTCTGAATGGCGTTGCAGGGGGTGCTGGAGCTTAGGGCACAACGCAAACCCTGGATAGGACACCAGTTCATCACAGGGTGAACACACACACAAACACAAACACACCGGGGCCAATTTAGTATCACCAATCTACTAACTTGCATTTCTTTGGACTGTGGGAGTAAACCAACACAGACTCAGGGAGAACATACATACTTCATGCAAGGAGAAACCAGGATGCAAACCCTGGTCTCCTTACTGCGAGGCAGCAGTGCTACTACTGCACCACCGTGCCACCCCTCAGTCTTACTGTTCTCTTAAATTATCTCTTACACTTTGGATCTTGCTAGCATGAGTTTAGGTATCCTTTACTTCTTCTGTATACCGTGTCAAAGGCACAAATGTGCCAGGAATTGTAGTGGAAGACAGTCAGTGGCGGCTGGTGAAAAACATTTGGGGATGCAGTTTTTGGGAGGACAAACTGAAACAGCACTTATATATTATATAGTGTCTTGTTACATCTATATAATATACCAGTAACGGCACACTGCACGATAACAGGCAGTGAATACACTTGACTTGTGCATTCCTAGTTCTCATCCTCTTTCTATGTACGTTCAGCATTCGTTTGCTCAGCGGTCAATGCGCTTGTTGCTTCCTGAGCAGCTCTTCTTTTCTCCACCCTAGCTGCCCACTTCTTCTCTTCTTTCGTTGGCATCTGTTTGCATTAAAACTGATTAAATCACTGTTTGTGTTGCAATTACTTAGTACGTTTTCTTTAATTTTTCACTTTAGCTGGCACTTAAGTCTTCAATCTGCTTCAAGAATAATTTCAAATATGAAGAGGTAGGGGAAGTGATGGCGAAGGTGGTAGGGATGAGAACGGCGCCCATACACATGCTGGCCGGTGCTGAGAATTGATTCTACAATAAAATAAAAAAAAAATAAAAAGAGGAATAACCTTGGAGGTCAATCATTACCCTGAAAGCGGATAGCAGACGTCATGTAGTATATGTGTACCAAATTTCAGGTCAATAGGTCAAACGGTTTGTGAGCTACAGGTGATTTAAAATCCTGGACAGAAAAATGGACAGCCACTGTAGCGTATTATTTATAAAGATAGTGTCTTTCACATTGTTATAATAAGTTTGTTATAATATTAAGTTTATTGTCATTCTTCTCTTTGTTCAAATTGTTTTATGGATTCATTCACACGTGCAGGCCAAGTATGGCACACAGGGGCTAGGCTGCATTTAGAAACCACTAGTCTAGCAGTTTGGAGAATGAGACAACTGCAGGGTAGGCATTGTGCTATTCCTGTATTTTTGGAGGTGGGGTTGAGTCCTTTCCTTTCCTTGTTTGGAGACCAGAGAGATCCTACATGTGGAGCAGACAGTATATAAAGCTTGGACTGCTGCTTTGAAGACACTTTGAAGCCAATGGATGGACGGATGGATGATAGCGTCATTCGTACTGAAAAGCCTTTCTGCGCAGCGGATGAAAAATGGCAGACTCTATAGATCAAGATCCCACCTTGATATTGTCATGCTATTATGGCTTCCCATCTGTAATGCCGTGTAAATCATCAGTAAAGAAAGCTAAGTTATATTTCTTCTCTTATGTGATTCTTTTTCCGCTGTATCACTATGGGAGGGATATCGCCTTTTAATATCATATCTCTATATTTTTCGGTTACTTAAAATGCCGCAATTTCAAAAGAACATATTTCCGAAGAGCTAGTGCCTCTTAAGGAAACACACATCTATTTATTACATAGTGCCTTACATACAGTATCTACCTACCAATCTGGTTAATCCACATGCTCTCGTGGTCCTCACCATATTGCCAATGCACATGTTGGACAAATCCAGGCTAAAATGTATTATACCATATTGTCCAATCTGATGCCAGCTTTCCCATTTCTACTGTGCCCAAGAACGTAACATCCATAGTCCACTTAATCTTCCCATAACTTGCCCTATAGATGTGGAAAGGAACAGAGGTGTGCCTACCACCCAAATCTTATCCTATACATGTCTCTAAATTGCCCAATCTTCTGCCAACTTGCCCAGTTCCCCATTTTGTCAAAAACCACACCATAAGGTCCGCACCACCACTTCTGTAATCTTCCAGTAACATGGACTTCCATCTGTTTTGTATCACATCCATAGCATAAGTCCAATCCAAATCTTATTCTGCCTCTGCTGACAGAGTGCCCAGTCCTTGGCCATTCTCACCGTATTCCATACATCCACATCATACAATCTAGTCCTCCGATTTTTCTCAAGTTTTGAATCACAGTTTATCATTTACCACACCCAAAAACTAATTCCCACCATTAATTTTATTCTACACTTACTACCAGTCTGCCCAGTACTATGCAAGCTTGCCAGGCTTACCTCACCTGCCACAAACACATATTGTAAGATCCACAGACCTCCACATCTTAAAACATAACTCATTCTCCAACCTGTCTTGTATACTCCCAAAAGTCAAAATTAAATCTTATTCTGCCTTTATGATCAGGTCCCATATATTACCTTGAACATGAATTTTGCCCTCCTTTACTTCAGTCCTGAAAATGTCTCAGTTACTTTCTGCCTCCACTAAGCCTCCCAAAAACATTTAGCTGCATACTATTGTCTACATTAGTGTTTCCCAACCTTTTATTCCTGTACTGGCACACTTTTTGTAAAACAAATCATCCCAAGGCATGCATGCCACTATCTTACTAACCACAAGCACTTATACAGTACAGTATATCTCATACACTTGCTCAACAGCCTGAAGGGGCAGGATCACCAGAGAAGCTGGTAAAAAAAGGGAGCTCCGAGATCAGTGTCCTCAGACATGGCACTTAGTGAGCACTTTGGTGGCATCTCCAAGCTGCTTTGCCTCCTTGTCCACCCCTCTTTGCCAAAGAAGCAACTCATATGCCCACTATTCATCAGCCCTGTGAGGCTCACTGGCAACCACACACCCTGGGCAGATGGACTCTAGCAGCCAGGAGACACATTCGAAGTGCTCTAACATGGCGATCACAGAGCTTCTCCAGGTAGACCTATCCTCGTCAGACACGTCTCAACCACCTGCGGAGTTTGTCCCTCTCCGGTCCACGCCCAAGTGCGCTACACTATCATTTCCACAGAATGGCACACATGGGTAGCTCTCACGCCACTTATCTGTGTCTTGGCACACTGGTTGAAAAATTGTGGTCCAGATGACTGCGGCTACTTTCATGCCACTTGCCTTTTTCAGAAAGGTGTTTTAGGTCTCGTACCCCTATCGTCGTCCACAATGCTTGGGTACCAACACTTTAAAAGAGCAAAACAGGGAAAGCAAAAAAAGGCATTACTTACACCACATCCAGTTAGCCAACTCAGTTTGTCATAACAAGAGTGAGAAAAAGTCCATGTGTGAGCTCACCTTCGTTTTTATGAAAGGCTGTTTCATTAAAGAAATAACCAAAGTTTCTTTGATTTCTGAAGTTCCACTACAATCGCCCTCGCTCATCTGTGGTTATGTTAATGGCGGGTATGAACTGTGAACCATGAACGTGAACATAAAACAATGCGTTGACGATTGTCCAAATCACATTTGATTAAAAAAACCTAAAACAATACTGATTCACTGCCAACAAATGTAGGTGTGTTTGGGGTGCACAGAGCTGAAAAAATCAGCTTGCCAAAATATCAAGGATTTACAGAGAATCTAATTTTACTGGAGCCCTTCACTTAGGAAATACAGGTATTCAAACAGATTTGTGTTTTATTCACAGAGAAATTAAACAAATACAAGTCAGAACCAATTTTTAATGGATATTGACATGTGCTGACACAAAGCACGTTATGCAAATTAACAAATTTATTTCATGATTATTTCGCATTACCTAATTAATTCAAGTAGAGTTTTTAAAATATTCCGCCACTGGAGGAAGTAATTGCAGTGAAATTCTAAAGCAGTCACTGTGCCTCGGATGAGACTGATTTGGTCAACTGAAGATGTTCTCCCTCATTGTAAATCCTTCATTTAATATACATGGTTGCCATTCACTGGGATCTGAGTGCTGCAAGGCTTGTTTGTCTTTGCTTTGTAGCTTGTCCTATTATTTTTGTATTATTGTTGCAGCTGCTAGAATCCTAACTAGGAAAAGAAAATCTGAGCACATTTCTCCAGTTTTGATGTCACTGCACTGGTTACCTGTGTCATTCAGAATTGACTTTAAAATTTTGCTTATGGTTTATAAAGCCTTAAATAATCTCACTCCATCTTATATATCGGAATGTCTGACATCTTATATTCCAAATTGTAACCTTAGATCCTCAAATGAGTGTCTCCTTAGAATTCCAAGAGCAAAACTTAAAAGAAGTGGTGAGGCGGCCTTCTGCTGTTATGTACCTAAAATCTGGAATAGCCTGCCAATATGAATTCGCCAGGCTAATACAGTGGAGCACTTTAAAAAACTGCTGAAAACACATTACTTTAATATGGTGTGATATTTGCCCAGACACCATCAGACCGACACCGCATCTTTATCAAATCCATTCTTTATTGTCTTCCACACAACAACACAACTCAGTCCTGCACAACTCACACAGTGCTTCTAGCCCCAGTCACCCTTCTCCTGGGCCTTCTCTCTCCTCGTCCCTGGGCCACCTGTCCTCTCTCTCCAGGAGCTTTGTCCTGCTCCTGCTTCCGACTCCAGCTCAATGACAGGAGGGAGGCGGCCCCATTTATCCTCACCCGGATGAGCTCCAGGTGCTCTACCTGACGTCATGTCCTGGTGTGGCGGAAGCATCAGGAGAGCACCTGGAAGCACTCCTTGTGACCCTGGAAGGATTGTCCTCCATGGGTGTGGTGGAAGTGAATAAGTCCTGGGCTCAATTAGGCTCGGGGCCCCCCCTGGCGGTGACCAGAGGTCCCAATGGCCTTGAGCCTCCCTGCTCCCTTTCTGTGGGCCTCTTCTACTCCAGGGCAGTTGCCCCCTCATGGCCCGGAGGATAAATATGCCACGACCCAGTCCTTCCAGGTGTCCTGGCTGGGTCTGACCCCCAGCCGCGTACCACAATGGCCTTCTCAAAGCTTCACTTTAATTTAATCCTGATACTCTGTATATTCAATTCATTATAATAACTATTCATGGTAGCTCTAAAATCTGTACTAGCCCCTACTCTCTCTTCTGTTTCTTTTTCCGGTTTCTTTGTGGTGGCGGCCTGTGCCACCAACACCTACTCAAAGCATCGTGATGTTCCAACATTGATGGATTAAAAGCCAGAAGTCTGCATGACCATCATCATCAAGTCCTTTTGTGAGAACCCTAAATACAAAGAGGACTGTTTCATTTATGTGAGGTAGAATGCCCAGAGGGGACTGGGCGGTCTCATGGCCTGGAACCCCTGCAGATTTTATTTTTTTCTCCAGCCGTCTGGAGTTTATTTTGTTTTTTTCTGTCCTCCCTGGCCATCGGACCTTACACTTATTCTATGTTTATTAATGTTATCTTATTTTAATTCTTACTTTGCCTTTTATTATTCTTTTCTTCATTATATAAAGCACTTTGAGCTACATTTTTTGTATGAAAATGTGCTATATAAATTAATGTTGTTGTTGTTGTACTACTGTATTGTATTCCTCAGGTGGAAATGACAGATTGGCCATCTAGATCTGTAAAGAATATCTCTTGTGTTCTGTTTGTTGTATTGTATTGTATTTACCCCGTTTTTTGACACCTTCTGCACGACTAACCAACCTGGAAGGGGGTCTCCCTCTGAATCGCCTTTCCCATGATTTCCTCCAGTTTTTTCCCTACAAGGCTTTTATTGGGAGTTTTTTTCCTTGTCTTCTTAGGGAGTCAAAGCTGGGGGGTTGTCAAAAAACAGGGCCTGTTAAAGCCCATTGCAGTGATTTTGGACCATACAAAAAATAAATTATTGTTGTCTCTGTCTCTCTTTTTATGCCATGTCTCCTGCTCCTACAGTATAAGTGACATCTCTGGCTGTTTGGTAACAGCAGCCAATCTTCTCCCAGGTGTTACTTGGAAATTTAGGAAACAAACATCATCCCCTGGGGAGGAATAAAGTTTGTCCATTCATTCGTTCATTTGATCTATCACTCTATTCATCTATCGATCGTATGTGTCAGAACTTGAGAGCTGATTTTTGTAACCTTACCTATACTCCTAGTGCTCTTTTCAAACCTGCCTCTTTAATTTATTAAGCACTTCTTGTCTGTCAAAGGTCTGGAGAAGTCTCATCAAAAACACAAGGCAAAGATTTGGGTTAGATGGTGTTATTGCTTGCTTTGGAAATGACAACTCCCTGGCAACACAAAGTGTTCATGTAATATTTATATATCATAGCACATTACAGTCACTTATTTTTAACAGGCATTCATGAAGTTGACAAGCACTTAAATTAGAACAATGAAAAGGATAAAAAAATATCTCAGCTAGATTACTAAGAGTCTGTGATGCTCATTGTATAGCATAAACTGTCAGGAGTAACAGTCAAATCAAAGTAAGATTAGGACACTGAATATTATCACGCATGTTGCTGTCTGACAAGCGACACAGTAAGAATCTGAATGCCATACAGAAATACATTACATTGAAAAAGCAAAATGGGTTACTAATGGATTTACATTTTACCTACGATCCCATGGGTATCTCTCTTCTTTTATAACTTTAAACAAATATCTCATCTAAAATGAAGTCACTGTTTCACGCTCATTGCATACAACTTTTACATGCTGGCCAAAAAGAAGGACTCTAAAGGAAAAAGGGACAATGAAGGGAAAATGTTAAGAAGTCAGCAACTTGATGGAATTGACTGAGCCAAAGTTAAATGAGCTACAGGGCGCAAGTTCCCATGGAGGAAAATTCCGGCATGAATATCTTAGGGAGCACTGACATTAGACGTTGGTGGAAAAAAAAACAATAAAAAACAAACCCGAGCCGCAGGATCATTCCTCGAGGATTATATTTGCAGAACACTCACCATTCATATATGGCATAAGGTCTGAGATGAATATCTTATTTTTAACAGGCTCAAGTAAACATAATATAGGCCAACACATTTGACTGCTGGCAGCTCCAGACAATGATCATGAGCGGAATAAGAATACAGCACATAAGTACATGCAAAAATTCTTGAAATCTTTTATTACTTTATCATTCTGGCATATTGATGTTGTTTAATGACTAAAAAAAAATATAGCATATGGCTGCAACATAACAAAATGTTTAAAAAGTAAATGGGTCTGAATACTTCCTAAAAGCCCATATACATCGTGACCACCAGGGTGCATTGTAGCACCCCAAACTCCAGACACAACCTAACAGACACAAGTCCCGATATAAATAAAAAGTTTATTTTTACAAAAATACCTTACACAAAGGCTTCAAACAAGGCATAAACTGACTACAGCACAATTCTTCTCTTCTCTTTCTCTCATCCACACCTCCCAGGCAAGCTTTGTCATCCTCCCACCCGACTCTAGCTTGCCCAGATTAGGTTGAGCGTTCTCTGGTGCTAGGGCATAGCTCGATGGAAGTATTGCCAGGTCAATCGGAAGTCCCAAAAAGTTGGGATTGTGAATCCCTTCAGCTCCCTGTGGAGACCCCCATGGAACCTAACAGGGCTGCCTCACAGGGCTATAGGTTCCATCATGCCCTGTGGAAGTCTTTGTGGGGATCCTAACCCAAGGAGGCTGCCACCTAGTGTATTGGGGGAGAAAATATTTATCAGTGCTTATCTCCCCCAGTGCTTCCATTGAACTGACCTCAGGGCTGGGTAAGGAACCTTGTTCAATCAGTCCATGTGTAACAGGCGGCCGGCAGCTCAACCTGGCCAGGATGCCCACAGAATGGAAGGATGGGGGAAGGCAACCCCTTTGGGACACTACTACTCCCAAGACGTTAGATGGCAGCTTCCCTGCAATGTAGTGGTGCCCCAGACAGACAGACACACACACTTCCACGCGTAGACATTTATATATAAGATATAATATATTGGAGTAATTTGCCCACTTTGCTAATAACCACACATCAGTCTGTTCTTTAAACGCAGTATCAGTAGCTCTGGACTTTGCCGCCATCATTCAAGATAACCAACATGTTCTTAGGATGTAAGAGGAAACCAGAGAGAGAGAAGCCTTTACAGAACATGTAGACCCCCCATGCAGATACATGCTGGGCTGAGATTTGAACCCAGGCCTTCAACCTGTGAAACAGCAGAACAAACTGCTGTAAAACAGCATCATTAAAAAAGGTGGGAACATTTTCATTTCCTTCTCTTTTCCTTTTAAATGTTCTTTTCTCATTTCTGTCGGCGCCCTTCGAAATGCTACTCCTGCAATAGCAGAGATAACGCTGGCATTTAAATTATGTGGAGAGATAAAAAAAAAGACTTGAATTGTGATGTTCTGCATTTAGTGCACTTGAATATAAATTCCAAATAGTCAGCTTGAGCATAAATGCTTTTGGATTGCTGACAATGAAGCCAGATCTTCAAGGGATAAATTTGAATTATACAAAAAGACACACTGTGTTTGTAAAAGGGAATTAAAATCCCTTACAAATGTGCAGTAAAACATGTTTATTTCACATTACCTGTCTCGTTCGAGGTGAACTCTTTATATACAGGATGCACTGCAATAGTTTGAATGCAATCCTTGAATAAGAAAGTGAAAAATTGTTCAGTATAATGGAAGTCAGGTCTTTAGGATAAAAGTAAACTAAATTTTAAAATGCCAGCCTGTAATAGACAAGAAAATTAAAAAACAAATACTGACATGAGACAATATTACTTAATGCAATCAAAAACATAAAGCATAAATAATGGCCGAAACAGGACCATCTATGATTCACCCAGTGCTTCAAGTTTGAAAATTCATGCCTTCACCACAACAGCTGTTGGTGGAGTGCACTGTTTCACCATTCTCTCTCTCTCTCTATATATATATATATATATCTTAATACATAATTCGCCAGCCTCCTCACTCACTCACTCACTCACTCACTCACTCACTCACTCACTCACTCACTCACTCACTCACTCACTCACTCACTCACTCACTCACTCACTCACTCAAAGTCCGAAGCCGAATGCGCAGTCACTTTCTGCGCAGCTGCCCGAAAACCCTTACGAGACCGACATCACGGCAGGCGGCGGATTTACGGCCGCGAAAATTCAAAGAGAAAGGCGACTTCGACCGACATCCAACCCCAACATCGCAGCAGGGTGCAGATTTACGGCTGCAAAAATTCAAAGAGAAAGGCGACTATATATAATATAGCTGTAAAAAGCCAGAGGTCCTAAAAACTATTGAAATCGTCAGAGAAAAAATTGAAATGTAGAGATGTCAGGTAATTGAAAGGAACTACTCTGGGTGTCTCTCTCCTAGGGGGATTTGTTTTGCTTGCATCGCTTATGCATTAGCAGCTAAGCAACTTTGTCTTTCTTCTGAGGTTTCGTTTTGCTGACGTGCTCACCTCGCTTGTGTATTAGCGGCGAGGAAAAGTAAAAGGGATACCGCTTTGCCGATGTGCTCAAGTCGTTTCTGTATTAGCGGCTATGCAAGTGAAAAATTGTTCAGTATAATGGAAATCAGGACTTTAGGATAAAAGTAAACGAAATTTTAAAATGCCAGCCTGTAATAGACAAGAAAATTAAAAAACGAATACTGACATGAGACAATATTACTTAATGCAATCAAAAACATAAAGCATAAATAATGGCCGAAACAGGACCATCTACGATTCACCCAGTGCTTCAAATTTGAAAATTCATGCCTTCACCACAACAGCTGTTTGCGGAGTGTAGAATCTGTGGAGTTTGCAAAGTGCATACTATATAAATCAGAAAAAACAAACAGCGCTATGTTATAAAATTAAAAAAAAAAAAATGGAACCTATTATTTTATTTTTATCGTGACAACATCTTGCTATTTTACATTTTTTGCTTCGTTAGTATACTTTTGCCCTGGCAACCCCCAGTCACATGATAAATATCACTTGATGTATGACATCATCACCACATCTGTATGAACCATGCCAGCACAATCTGATTAGTAACCTGGTATTGGGATAAATCAAACACTCTCCTCACATTTATTTATTTATTTGTTTATTTATACTTTTTAAATTCTTAAATTTTGTTATGCTTTTCAACTTGTCAGTCTGCCACTTTAGTCACTCCTGTTTTGTCTTTTGACCATTCTTGTTCTGTTTTTCATCTCTTCACTCAGTTTTTGAAAAAGCAGCACAGTTCATAAACTGGTCTTTTTAGGATAAAACTGCTTTCCATTTTTCATGCATTACTTTCTAAATTTGAAAGTCTCCCTCTAATAGCTGTATGTCACTGCCCCTACCCAGTAATAAAGCAAAAACAGGGAAAAATGAAAAGTTACTGATGTTGCCTAAAGGTCGGCATATTTTTTTGCTACACTGGTTGACTTCTAACAATTACTGCTGCTTTAATTATTATGCGTTTGTATCAATGCCTGATTGTGTGATTATGAGTTAATTAAATTAAATCCCATGCAGCATACTGGAATAAAACGTTTGCAAATTATTTAGACTGCACAAAGCAGAATTAACGTTTTGATACAAAATTGTATTTGAGGCACAGTTGCCTTAAAGATGGTGTCTGTTGTAATGTGGGTCTGGGTAAACTGAACTCTTTTTTTGTGTCTCTAAAGTATGAGTTCCTCCTAAGGAGGATTTTGATTCATGAGGAATTCTTTTGTTTTGTTTTGTTATTTTTAATTATCTAAAGAACATTTAGAAAGTTAACATTTTACATTAAATTATTGGTAATTTCAGGTGTCGCCATGTTTGTTTATGGATGCTATGGTTTTGCTTTCCCAGGATGACCGAGAGTGTGTGGCGCATGATGTCTGCTATGTGTCAGTTTAACAGGACAGTGCTGTGCACTTCTTTATCATCCATGTTTACGGATAAAAACAAAACAAATCCTCTCATAACAATCTTTCAATATTTTACAAAATTAAAATTAAAAAATGTCAATATAAAAATAAAAAATGCAAAAATATACCCCAGAGTTCAGAAACAAGGCCATAACAATTATGTTTTTGAGTTTTGCACTAATTATGAAACATTAAGATTTAGTAAAATTTAACATGTTTCATACTTGTTATTTGTTATTTGTGAGTTTTGTGTTTTTTTTTCTTTATGTAGGCTCTGTTTTTTAGGGGTTATTAACAAATAGCTATGTTAACAATAAATTTAAAATATTTAATATTTATATTATTCTTCCTACACCGTTCTTCAGTATCTTTGTGTGTCTGAGTCTCCCTTGCCCATAGCTTTTCCTCTCTACTGCATTTCCAAACTCTGTCATTTTCGAGTTGTCTTGTTCTCCTCCTGTTTGCTTTATGACTGCCACCAATAGTAGACAGACCTCCATCGCCTATTTTAATAAAAATATTATTTGTATTTTCAGAAATACTTCCCAGCTTTAAAGGCAACTCTCAGCGTTCCTCCCACACCTTTCCTTGGTATCTTCATGTGCTTCAACCTTTCTTGCATGGAGCTTCCTTTCTCAATTGCATTTAAGTGAGCAATCAAACCCAAACTGAAAAATCAGATAACATTGAGGGACTGGACACACTCACACACACACACACACACACACACACACACACAGACAGTGGTGTTTTATTATAAAGTAGCATTCAATTTATTTTGACTAAATTTAATTTTGTTCCTGTCCCATTATTCTTTGGTTGTAAATATGGTAGGATTTGGCATGTTGCATCAATGAAGTCATAGGAAGTGACAGTATAATTATTGTGGAGATTCCTTTATGCATCACCCTGGTTTTACAACTTGAAAACTGCAACTATCATATTGTTAATTAGCTTCTATCCCAAGTAGACCCTAGTGTCAGGTTTTGTTTTCGAATTTTTGAACTCCTTCGAGTCTTTTGTTTCTCATTTTGCCCTCTGGGTTTAATTCGTCAGGTCAATCGCTTCTGTCGGCTCTTATTTTGATTTCCCAGACTACGACTGAGGGCTAACGTTTGTCATCTCCTGGTTATTTTCTTTTCCTATCACAATAATCCTTGAACACCTCATGTCTCATAACAGACTTATTCTTGTCTTACCTTGTTTTGAACTTGGCTACATTTGACCGCTTTTTTGTAATGAAATAAAATGCTCTGACACTCTTTGTTAAATTAAAGCATCCGTTAGGTCTTGTGAAAGAAAAAAGATAGTTGCAAAATAAAATACAGTATTAATATGGAAATAATAGATGGTTCCAATACCAAGTAAATTCCACAAATAATATATTGCATACTTTAGGGTGTTGGATTGTGTCATGAATGTTCAACTGACAACTGCGTTGTGCCTTTGAGTATAGTCTGCACCGGTGCTGTGGTCTTCGACTGTAATGTTTATTCATTCAAGTCCAGGGGGGATGTCCAGTTTACTTTTAAGGATCGTACATCCCAGCACTTTTGTCACTTGTATCATAGATGGCACTGATCACTTGCATCACAAATATATGTAATGGGAGAAATTAAGTTATTTTCCCTTTAACTCCTTCTAGTAATTAAACAATAGCATGTACGATTACTCACTGCTAATTGATTTGCTTAAGTTGATAAAATGTAAATAGATTTTTTTTAAGTCTCCTCTCAAATCTCTCCAAAGGTATTAAAATTGTGCATGGATCATCTGTAGATAACTGAATTTAATAATGGCTGATTTAATTCATAATTGCATGAAAAGGTAATAAAATGTTTCATGGTAATAATAGGTTCACTGCTCAATACTGTACAACCCCACAGGGATTAAATCTGAGCAGTCTGATAATATATGATGCTGGCACACTTCTGGGCATTTTATATCTTATAATTTTATTTAAAAATATACATGATTTGTAATTAATCTGCAAGTTAAACTGCTAACAAAAATCCAGGGTAAATTATAATGCTGTTTTATTACCAGCCTATCAATTTATTTTCTACTGTTAGTATGGCGGGACCCTGGTTAACAATTGTGCCGAAAAGCTAAAATGAACTGAGTACAAATCTGTGTGATCACTGTGCCACCCCAAGAGGCGGGGCCATCCTAATGTCACTGCTGAAGGACCGCCCCCAGGGTATATAGTGTGTGGCTGGAGAGTGGATTGCTCAGTAGTTCATTGACATTTGAAGAGTGTGATTCTATTGCAAGTACTGATTTTCTATCTTTTTGGATTATTATTTTTATTTTTGACTGTCATTTTTTTGGATTACTGTTGGGATTTCTTCACTGTGGTTTGCCTTCTTATTTGCCTGCTTTGGCCACTTGTTTTTTGTCTTTTGCTAAATCTAAATAAATTTTATTATTTACAAAAGATTCTGTTTTGGACTTGTCTCTCAAGCCAGGGGTTATATGGTTCCTGCCCAGGACGGGTTTCTAACTTGCTACAGACATTGCCAGAATAGGCACTCGTACCTGCAAATTTCAATTTCATTTAATAAACTTGATAACAGATTCATGGACTTTACTTGGCACAGGGACAAAACTGTGGCTAAAAGTAACACACTGAATCCATTTTAGGGTCACAGCTGACCAGAGCCTATCCCAGTAACACGGGGGACCAGTCCATCAGAGTGACCACACATACAGAAATCAATATGAGCTTAATTGAGAATCCTCAGTCAAATGAACATGCATGTCTTTGTGATGTGGGAGGAAAAATTGAGTTTCAGAAGGGAGAACATGCAAACTCCTCAGAGAAAATGATTGGGTGTGAGTTTCTGATCAAAGAGGTTGGATTTGTGAGACATCAGCTCAAACAACTGTTCCACCAAAGGGTAATGAAGTCAACACTCATATATTATTCCAAGCACAATTATTAATTAGCCAAAAACAATGTTGGATCTATTTTCAAGATTTATGTTGGATTCTGTTGTATGCCAAGCTTCCAACAATGAGCACCAGACAAAAACAAGCCCATATTGATGTGTACAATGTAGTCCTCATTCTTATGGAGTAATTTAAAGATGCCAATCGATATCATGTCAAATACAGTAATTAGACCAGTGGTTCTCAAACTGTGGGGCGGGCCCCCCTAGGGGGCGTGAAGTAACAAAAAGGGGGGCACAAAGATGTGAACAAAAGAAAACAAGAATCAAAAATATGAAAAATACATCTATTGAAACCAAAACAAATTAACTTAAACTACATTCTGGTACTAGAAAAATAAATATAGAGTTAGATAAATGTCGATAAAAGTAGGTATAATAAAATATGCATCTATGATATATCATTAATTAAAAAAGAACAAATTGGTATTAGTGGGATCCTTTCAAAAAAACGTTAGGTGGTGGGCGCGATTAAAACTGTTATGAAAACTTGGGTCGCAAATACTTAAAGGTTGTGAAACGCTGAATTAGACTACGGAAGAACACAGCAATTCCCAAAGAAAGCCTAGTTGAACAAAATACAAACTTCACACTAACAACACTGAACCCGTGTGCCCCGGCACTACCTGCTGCACCACCTCAGTCCTTAAAGTTTTCAGTCCCTCAGCAGAAATATAATGCGAGATGAGTGTGAGTGTCAGATTCCTTCAGATCCTAGACTTTTACCTTTAGGATTTTACTTGTGACTTTAATGAGATGGAAGGCCACTGAAACCTTTGGCAGCAGGAAGCTCCCAGAGCTCTTAATGGCTCACATAGCTCAATCAAACCTTTGCCCTCTATTTCTCCCATGTTATTCTTTTTTTATTGGCTAACTGCCTTCTGTAAGTCTGGGACACTTCAGAACTGTCTGATCTTTATAGCTGCACCAAGTCTCTGTAGATAGGAAAACAGGCGTATACAGATGCCATGTCCTGTTCACCTCGCAGCTGCTATTGCTCACATGACAGGTACTTTTTTGTTGTTTTACACGATATACGAGTGATGTTCAAAAAGTTTCTGTACTTTTTTTAAACTCTATTTATTAAGATTTTCAAAAACAAATTACATCACTTTTATACATAGTCACCTTCTTTTACAATGCAATTTTCCCAGCGTCATACCAGTTTTTTAACATCCAATTATTACTTCTCCCGCCTTCACCGTTTCCAATGAAAATATAAAAGTGTGGAAACTTTTTGAATGTCCCTCGTATATGATATTTACAAGCAACTATCATTTGTCATTAATTTGGGAAAAGGCTTTTCAAACATATGTTTGATTTTGCTGCGGCGTCCCCTAAAGCAAAACTGATCCCTACATATGAGCTGCTCATTACCTTGAAGAAGAAGATACTGATAGCTATAGAAGTTCTGGTAGCCTTTGACATTAGTCAAGATAGCAAATATCCAAAACAGAATGTACCCATGTCTCACATATGGCAAATATACTCTAGTAGCTGCGTAATCCTGTGCTGTAAAAAGCCTGGGCACATAAAAAAAATTAAAATTGTCAGAAAATAATTGAAACGCAGAGTCGGCGGACATGCTTGCCCCCCTTGTCTATCAGCGGGTAAGTGAGTTTGTCTCCGACTTTTTAACTTGAGGCCGCCTTTCCGGCTCTTTGAGCTTCATTGCTGTAGCCTCATACTTACGGGTCGGACAGACAGATACACGCACATACTTCCACGTGTAGACGTTTATATATAAGATATGTATAGATATATTCAGAGTCCACGTATCCTCCTGCTGTTGTTGTTACAATCCAAAAATATGATATATATGGTAAAGCCCTTAAGTTAAAGCTGAAAGTCTACTTTATTTCAAATCCATTGTGGTGGTGAACAGAGCCAAAATTATGCAAATTGTGTCACTGTCCAAATATTTCTGGACCTGACTGCATATTATAAAAACAGTTGTATTAGCACTCATCCCTGAAGTACTTCACCTAATTTCGTAAGGTTACCCTCACCATAACCCTGTATCTGAGCCAATTTCGTACCAACCTATGCACTGCACCTTGAATTCTCATATCTTTTAGTTTGATGCACAACCTCTAGTGAGGGACCTTATCAAAAGGCTAATAAAAATCAACATAAATAATACCGTAGGCACCATTCAGGTGGTAAGCTTTTGTAGCTTCATCATTGAATTCCAGCACATTAGTGAAACAGGCCCTCCCTTGTTGGAACCCATGTTAATTATTTGCTAATACACCTGTCCTTGACATGTCCTGTTGCGCTGTTTCCTTAATATTGTTTCCATGAATTTACCTGTGATGTACATTAAGGTTACTGGCTGTCCTGTAGGGATAAAATCATAATTCTGGAAATATGACACTAAGTGAAAAGCAGGCTGTAATCTGCCTTAATTTCAAGTTTTTGCTCATATGGACTGAGATGAACTTTAAAGATTCTTGATGGCAGTTTAGCTAACTACATCTGCATTCTTTCTTGTTGTCCAGGTAATATATGGTACTCAGTTTAAAATGATCAAACAATTTACAACATAACAGCAATAGAACTAGAGATAGCAAGAGATTGCACCGATAAAGTATGAGGATCAAACCTTGTAGGCAGACCTATCTATCAGCTGGATAACTAGCCAATCATACTGTATGTGTGTAACATCACAATGTCCGGAAACCGAAGTGAGTTCTTCACGTAAGTGATGGCCTACCTGAGTTACCAGAGAGCAATGTCAGAGACAGAGATATATCATAGAAAGAAATACTAATCCATCTGGATGTTGCAGAAAACTGTTCACGTATCAGTTCAACTGTTGAATCTAAGCAGTCAATCAAACCTTGAAATCAGTGACATTTCATGATCAGGGCTTGCCCTTCTCACTGGATCATTGAAAGGTCCAAATTTAATTCTCTTAAACAAAGTTATTCACTTTTAGGAACACACCACCCTCAGCAAGAAACCCTTGAGGATGCGTATTTCTGCGTCTCATTCATAGGTGACAACTGCTTGATTCTTTTCATATTGTAGTGAGAGACTGCACCATAATAAAGTCAGACAACGCACCACACTCATTTTTGGTGAATCTTTGTTATACCCCCTGAAACTGCCATCTCTCTCACCCCCTGGACATCCTAGGTTGGGATCCCCTGGTTTAGGATATTCTCAGGAGATCAGTATAGCATTTCAGACGGGGTTATATCCAGGGACATCAACAGTAGGGGAAACAAGTATTTGATCCCCAGTTGAATTTGTAAGTTTGCTCACTTACAAAGAAATGAACCATCTCTAATATTTATGGTAGTTTCATTTTAATGGAGAGAGACATAATGTCAACCGAAAATCCAGAAAAAACACATTACATCAAAGTTATAAATTGATTTGCATGTCATTGAGAGAAATAAGCATTTGATCCCCTACAACCCAGCCAGAATTCTGGCTCTCACAGGTGATCAATCAATTGATTACAGATACTCCTAATCTCACCTCATTATGTGTATAAAGCACACCTGTCCACAGAACCAATTTATTCCATTCCAACCTCTCCACCACCATGGGCAACACCAAAGAGCTGTCAAAGAGCATCAGGGACAAGATTATAGACCTGCACAAGGCTGGAATGGGCTACAATACCATCAGCAAGGAGCTTGGTGAGAAGGTGACAACTGTTGGTGCGATTATTCAGAAATGGGAGAAATTTAAAATGACCATCAGTCGACCATGGTCTGGAACTTCATGCAAGATCTTGCCTCATGGGGTGAGGATGATCATGAAGAAGGTGAGGAATCAGCCCAAACTACATGGGAGGAGCTTGTTAATGATCTGAAAGCAGTTGGGACCACAGTCACCAAGAACACCAATGGTAGCACACTACGCCGTAATGAATTGAAATCTTGGAGCGCCCACAAGGTCCCCCCACTGTACAGGTGCTGGTCATAAAATTAGAATATCATGACAAATTTGATTTATTTCAGTAATTCCATTCAAAAAGTGAAACTTGTATATTAGATTCATTCATTACACACAGACTGATGTATTTCAAATGTTTATTTCTTTTAATGTTGATGATTATAACTGACAACTAATGAAAATCCCAAATTCAGTATCTCGGAAAATTAGAATATCAATTAAGACCAATGCAAAAAAAGGACTTTTAGAAATTTTGGCCAACTGAAAGGTATGAACATGAAAAGTATGAGCATGTACAGCACTCAATATTTAGTTGGGGCTCCTTTGGCCTGGATTACTGCAGCAATGCGGCGTGACATGGAGTCAGGTGTTATGAGAGCCCATGTTGCTCTGATAGTGGCCTTCAGCTCTTCTGAATTGTTGGGTCTGGTGTATTGCATCTTCCTCTTCACAATACCCCATAGATTTTCTATGTGGTTAAGGTCAGGCGAGTTTGCTGGCCAATCAAGAACAGGGATATCATGGTCCTTAAACCAGGTACTGGTAGCTTTGGCACTGTGTGCATGTGCCAGGTCCTGTTGGAAAATGAAATCTGCATCTCCATAAAGTTCGTCAGCAGAAAGAAGCATGAAGTGCTCTAAAACTTCCTGGTAGACGGCTGCGTTGACCTTGGACCTCAGAAAACACAATGGACCAACAACAGCAGATGACTTGGCACCCCAAATCATCACTGACTGTGGAAACTTTACACTGGACCTCAAGCAACGTGAATTCTGTGCCTCTCCTCTCTTCCTCCAGACTCTGGGACCTTGACGTCCAAAGGAAATGCAAAATTTACTTTCATCAGAGAACATAACTTTGGACCACTCAGCAGCAGTCCAAAGGCGAGACGCTTCTGACGATGTCTCTTGTTCAAGAGTGGCTTGACACAAGGAATGCGACAGCTGAAACCCATGTCTTGCATACGTCTGTGCGTGGTGGTTGCAGTCCTCTCTTTGTGAATCTCCCCCACATTTTTGAATGGGTTTTGTTTCACAATCCTCTCCAGGGTGCGGTTATCCTTATTGCTTGTACACTTTTTTCTACCACATCTTGTCCTTCCCTTCGCCTCTCTATTAATGTGCTTGGACATAGAGCTCTGTGAACAGCCAGCCACTTTAGCAATGACCTTTTGTGTCTTGCCCTCCTTGTGCAAGGTGTCAATGGTCGTCTTTTGGACAACTGTCAAGTCAGCAGTCTTCCCCGTGATTGTGTAGCCTACAGAACTAGACTGAGAGACCATTTAAAGGCTTTTGCAGGTGTTTTGAGTTAATTAGCTGATTAGAGTGTGGCACCAGGTGTTCTTCAATATTGAACATTTTCACAATATTCTAATTTTCTGAGATACTGAATTTGGGACTTTCATTAGTTGTCAGTTATAATCATCAAAATGAAAAGAAATAAACATTTGAAATACATCAGTCCGTGTGTAATGAATGAATCTAATATACACGTTTCACTTTTTGAATGGAATTACTGAAATAAATCAACTTTGTCATGATATTCTAATTTTATGACCAGCACCTGTATATGTTTTTCACGTTGAAGACAGTGAGTCTCTTTATGGCGTGCTGTGGAGTGACATACATTGTAGGCATCACTCATTAACAGTGCTTAAGAGGATAGGGTCAGCATGTATCTGTCTTTCTATTTGTGTTAAGCTAAAGGTGGGAGAGTAGACCAATCCAATAACAAACTTGATGAGAATATTATACACTGACCTATAATGTAAGAACATCAGTGTCATTGTTCATTTTAATTTATGGCTCAATACGGCTTAAGGTTGGAACCCCAAAATTTCTTTCTGTACGTACCGAGCTCCTATAAGTTTATAAGTTCATTCTGGTCATGAGTACAGTGAATTGTCATGTTTCAGCCAGCATTTCTCCCTTGGCTGAGGTTCAAAGTTATGTTTTTTGTCTAATTTTGTGTCATTTATCTGTATTAATGTTTCTTTTGTTTATTATGATTATTAATTATTGTATTTATGGGATTATGTCCCATGGATTTTGTGGGTGGTTCCCCAAGGGGCAGGGCCACATGCCAATCACCGTCAGGAACTGCTCTCCACCCTATTTATTGGAGGGCCTTTCGTGGTTCCTGGTAGTTCATTATGAACGTACTAGGGAGTGGAGCATTTCTTGTGTTTACTGTACTTTGCTTTTCATGTTTTTTTGAACCTGTTCTCTGCTTTTGACCTTGCCCTTGGATTCTGTATATTGGGACTTTCTTTACAGTGGATTGCCTTGCCTCCTTCGGCAATTCCTTGATGCATGTTTGAGCTTGGTGCATTGCAGAGCCTTTTTGTTAAAATAAACCTTTTATCTAATAAAAATTGTTCAAGGTCCTTTATTGTATCTCAATGGGGTTTTGATGGCATCCCCCACCTGCCAGAGGGCATTTGGGACTTATGTGCTTTTGGGAGTCCTGAGTCATGACATGAATATACAGTTCATATCCAGTGTGTTTTCAAATCATTTTTCTTGGTCTTGATTGCATTGTAAAGCACGCTCTCATATAAAATAAAAATTGACCAGTGTGACTGATTGATTATTCCTTAATTCCCTGACTTTGGCTTCAGAATGAGTTACCACTGGTGGCAGCCTAGATGCCAGTGTTTCAGAATACTTTGCAGAAAGACTGACAAGTGAATGTCCGAATGCTTAAAATATTTTGGTTGATATTTAATGTATTTATCTTTCTTGAAGTCCGTTATGAAATTTGCACATTACTATAATAGCTTCCCACTAACCATACCTTTAATGGTTCTGATTTTTTCTAATGTATTTTGGTAAATTATTATCCTATATGTGTCAGTGAAGCTCCTGCAGGCACTAGTTTAGCATTTCTCTCAGTGGCTGGTGTGGCTGACATTATCCTCTCAGATGAAAATGACAAAAACTAATTTAGTGTAAAAAAGCACAAGAAGTGAAATCTCCAAAAGGGATCTGAAGACGAGAAATCTACGCTTCAGTGCGCTAACAAGTCAGTCTGCTAATAAACTTCCATTCAGAGTAGTTTGTAAATGTTAGTGAATTGAAATGAAATAATTTATATGATGACAGGCATTGCTTCAGTAGTGAGCACGAAAGGCTGTCAATATAAAGAAGATTCATTAATAGATTCACTGATTGGTCTTTAAGCCACATAATATTTATCATGCCGTTGCCTCCGTAAGCCTTTTGCAGTCTAATTACGGCACATTCCAGCACTAAACAAGAGTGGAGGAGGATTAAATACAAAGAGGCACGGAATTTACATTAGCGTTGGCTCAAGTGGATCCCGGCTGCCAAGCAGCACAGGCTTGGGGGATTTAGATTTTACCGTTTGCTGGTATAAATCAGAGTGGATGGATGAGACAGAAGAGGTATCGCAATATACCAGCAATAAATCACAAACTAATTCAATCCCCAGAGATGTCACAACTTGATTAATTTTTGTCAGCAACTTTTATTCTTCTTTTTCTATCTTGTGCCAGCCTTTGTTTCCCCCAGAAAGAGATTGGAAAAATAATGAACACAGTAATTGAACAAGGGCTTACTTTCTTTACCTAAACTTCAGAACAAAATCATTTTAATAAATATAAGACCTTCAAAAAAAATAACATGGAACTAAATAAATAGCCCATACAGTGCCTGTGGACTTTTCTTTTCTTGTGCTTTTGCACGGCTTTTACGTATTTACTTTGCTGATTGCCTCAAGCTCAAAGAACAAGAATGCCATGTTTCAGGGCTTTACCAACAATAAACCTGGAGTTGAGTATTTTATTTCTTCTTTCACACAATGCTGCTCCTCTGCAGGGATTTTGTTGTGTGTTACACTTGGGGGCATTCGCTAAATGGAATGTCTATCCATCCTCACACTCCCTTAACTCAGTTCAGGATTGTAGAAGCGAGGGTCCGTCACATGAAAACTCAACAAACCCTACACAGAGTGCCATTCATTCAACATGGCATATTAATATATTTTAGGCTTTGTAACAATTAAAGCCACCATATTAGAAATAAATTGAACAGAATGAACATCTGTGTGTCATCAAACTCACTTATTCTGTGTCACACATGTACATCTGTGGGTCACCATCCACTCCCGCTAACCTTCTCTTTAATTTTTCCCACCACAGCAATGCGAAGATTCCCATTGGGGCTAATTGACTCCACCCCTTCCGGTCTCCGGCCTTTAAAGGAGGCGGTCAGTTCTGAAACGACTGCACCATAGAGCGGAGTTCCCTAAAGCCTAGTTGAAGACATTGCCAGAGCCACACAGCTTTCTTTGCCTCTGTTATTTTTATTTTGTTGATTATAGTGGCATGCACAGTGGCCCTTTTGTTTTGTTTTGTGACTGAATTAAATAAGAGTGTTTATTTATGTGGGAACCTGCAGTGCCACATCTGGTTCAGGGTCATAAAGGACGGAGTTTTTCCAGTAAAAATCAACTGGTGCCAGTCTATCTCAGGGTATAGTCTATCTCAGTCTATCTCAGGGTATACAGAGAACCTGAAGGAAAACGTCAAGAGAACACGAGGAAAACATGTAGACTCAACACCACCAGGAACTGAATCTGAACTCAGAGTTGAGAAAACAGTGGCATTTTACTATATGCCAAGCAACTCAAATGACTATTCATATTGTTAACTCAGGCACATTTCCTATATGTGGGGGATGCTTTAACCTTTTCTGTTGACAGATTTTAGTTAAATTGCCAAAGTATGAAAAACCTCTCAAGGTGGAGAGTAGTGAAGTGTATTCTTGGAAAACTGAAAGACAAAGCCAGACCTTAAATTGTGTTATATAGCCAGTCTGTTTGCAACTTAGTGAGACTTTTCATTCCCATAGGAATCAACCTTCAGCTTGTGAGATAATTTTCCTGTGTTCTGAGAAACTGCAAAAGTGTTAGCCACTCTGTTAGCAGATAGTAATCCAAGTGTGTGCATTTAATTAGGACGAGAAAGGGGGATAGTGTTTATTTTGGTCTCAGTTGGTGCTTTTGTTGTAAAATGGAGTGTTCGGTTGCTGCCTGCCTAGCACTTTGAGAGGAGCCATGGACTTAAAAATGAAGCTTGCTATCTGCTTAGCTGCTGGACACTTTCCAAGGAACTCTTGTCTCTGACAAGAAATCTTTCATTTCATTTTTTGATTAAGGATATTTTATCAATAACCAAGAAACTTGCTGCCAGGATCTCAGCAACTTCATCATAAAGTTTGAAGACACCATAGTAATAGGACTTATAAGTGACAACGACAAGTCAGCCTACAAAGAGGTGGTTCAGCACCTAGCAACATGGTGTGCTGACAGTAACCTCACCCTCAACACCAGCAAGACCAAGGAACTCATTGTGGATTATCAGAAAAATAAAGGCAGCAGACATGCTCCCATCCATATAATAGAGGCTGAGATGGAATATATTTCCAGCTTCAAATTCCTGGGCATCTACAACTCTGAGAACCTTTCTTGGACAATAAACACTTCCAGTCTGGTTAATAAAAGTGCAACAGCGATTTTACTTTCTGTGGAGGCTAAACAAAGCCTACCTGTCTCTTCAGATTCTGTTGAAATTTTACCACTGCACTTTTGAGAGCACATTGACTAACTGTATTACGGTGTGATTTAGGAACTTCTCCATAGCTGACAGGAAGGTCCAACAGGGAGTGAAAACTGCCCAGCATGTCACTGGCATTCCACTGCCGACTATAGCTGACCTGCCTGTCCTCACACCCCAACCATGGACTGTTTACCCACCTCCCATCTGGGAGGCACTACAGGAGCCTTCAGTCCCCCACCAGCAGGCTCTTTCATTACATTATCATCATTTTGAGCTCTCAACCCTATCCACTCAATAGCTGACCTTTCTAAATATCAATAACTTCTGAAGGTACTCTATGTATATTTTCACCGGTTTACATATATCTATTCTGTACATAAAAATATTTCATATATCTATATTTATTCATATTATGTATCTGTAGTTACTGATCAGTATTCATATCTATTTACTCTTCTTTGTATATACTACTACCTGTAAATTCAAATATCATATAGATATACAGTATATTCTCATTTGTATGCTGCCTTATGACACCTTGCTGTCAATTTTACTTTAATGTACTATTTGCACCCACTGTTTATTGTACCTACTGTATTATTTGCACTTTCTGGTTAGATGCTAAACTGCATTTCATTGTACCTGTACAGTGACAATAAAGTTGAATCTAATCTAATCTAATCTAATCTAATCTAATCTAATCTAATCTAGTCTAGTCTAACGTAAGAGGTGAAACAACAACAGAGGGCACTCCAGTATGAATACCATCCTACAAATAGCTGTGTCCTGTGCCACAGAGTTGGTAGAATGATGAGAAGTAATGGTGTTTGGTTCTTTTTGTGACAAACAGGTCGCATGACAGATGTAAATGATTATCAAAAGATTTTATTGTGTTTTTCCATGTCAAAGGGCATAGTGTACAAGAAGCTGCCAACTTTGTGGGTGTATCAAAGCTACTGTCCAACAGATCTTCCAACGGTGGCGTACATTGCAGTCCACTGCAGATCATCAACAGAACTGCGATTGAAAGACAGTGCTCACAGATAGTGACTATCACCATGTGTCATGCATTGTGACATTAAACAATGCTTATAGTTTTCCCAGCTCTTGTAGATTACTTACAAACTTCCAACAAAAAAGATGACTAAATAAACAACTTTTAATTGGGGAGCCTTCATCATCTGTGTTTTATACTTGAACAATAATAAGAAAATAAAATTAGATTTTGTGTTTGCTTTATGATGGAAATCATATAAAAATTTTAAGCACCAAATTACTTTTTACATTATAGTTCAGCATTTATGCCGACAGGGCCATTTCAGCACCTTGGAGAGCATATCAGTTTAGTGGAGAATGCACACACCTACTGTACACATCTGCACTCTTTCACACAGAGTCAGTTTAGAGTCAACGTTCACTGAATACTGGATCATCTGAGGGTGAGTACTGTCTAAGTTATTTTTTATGAATAAAACATATTGCAACATAAGTGATTTTAAGGAAAAAGTAAGAACTATATCCCCTTCTCTTTCCACCTGTTTTTCTAGAAAACATGTCTCACTTCTACTCACTGCAGCAGAACTTTTCATTTTCATACTTTTTTTCACCATGCTGACCTGCCTGCATTGTAAGCTATTTGATGGCATTGCAGCGATTATATGTTCATGCTTGCTCACTGAGCCTGATGGCTTCAGGGATTCATGCCCAACTCTGCATGGATCATTTAAAGTGGGAATCTGCAATACAGAGCACTTCACACTTTCTGATTGTCAGCATCACATACTTTAAATTTTTAAAATGTTGGCCAGATTCACTACAGACAACCTGAGACATGAAAGTCCTTTTCTACTGCACTATACTGAAGTTATTTCAAGTGGTTAGCACTGCTGCCTCACAGCTATAAAATTCTGGGAACAAATCCCAGCCCAGGGCCTGCCTGTGCGGAGTTTGTATCTCCTTGCTGTGTGTGAGCTGTTTTTTCTCTGGGTGATCTGGTTTTCCTCCTACATCCCAAAGAGTTGTATGTTAGTTGGTAACATTAAAGTTAAATGCCAATATGAGTGGGTGTGGACGTGTGCTCGAGCATGCCCTTAAATATAATGGCATCCTTTCAAGGGTTGGTTCCTATTTAATGACTGATATAGAAACTGGATTATGGACGGGAGGGCAGACACACTTACTTATGGCCTTATATTATTATGCAGTTACCATTTTCTGAATTCTTTCTTCCATTGCTGAGTTGCAAGATCTTGAAAACTAACCAGAATGTACCAGGCAATAATAGTAACCAGACCTGGCTGTGACACCAGTTTATCTCAGAAGTCATACAGCCCCTCATTAAGTCATACGGGACCTTGTGACAGATAGGGGGTGCTATCGCTCCCTTGAACCCTCAGATCAGACGCTAGACACCAGATAAAAGTCCAATAATTAAATTTATTCAAACAATTATGTGCACCAAACACCCTCCACTCTACAATACTCATAAACAATACAATAATCCATCCATCCATTTTCCAACCCGCTGAATCCGAACACAGGGTCACGGGGGTCTGCTGGAGCCAATCCCAGCCAACACAGGGCACAAGGCAGGAACCAATCCCAGGCAGGGTGCCAACCCACCGCAGGACACACACAAACACACCCACACACTAAGCACACACTAGGGCCAGTTTAGAATCGCCAATCCACCTAACCAGCATGTCTTTGGACTGTGGGAGGAAACCGGAGCGCCCGCAGGAAACCCACGCAGACACGGGGAGAACATGCAAACTCCACGCAGGGAGGGCCCGGGAAGCAAACCTGGGTCCCCAGGTCTCTCAACTGCGAGGCAGCAGTGCTACCCACTGCGCCACCGTGCCGCCCAATACAATAATCACAATCAATAATTAATCCTCCACTCCCAGACGCGTAGTCACCCTTCCTCCCAACTCAGCTCAATGCTCTGGTGCTTCCCACAGTCTTTTATAGTCCTTGACCTGAAAGTGCTTCTGATCCTTCAGTCCATGTGATTGCCCAGCACTTCCGGGTCAGGTGAAAACTCTTCTTCTTCTTTAGCCTGGAAGTACTTTATTTCTTTCATCCTTGTGACAGGGAAGTACATCCAGACTATATGGATAATGCATGTCCTTGAGCTTCCGTGAAGCGTCCTCTGGTGGCCCCCAGGGTATCCAGCAGGGCTGTGAAGGAAAATTCCAAGGTCCATGATGCCCTGCTGGAATTCGGGGCATCTCCACACTGCAGGAGGGGCTCCACCTGGCGGCTGGCCATAGTCCACAACCTATTAATAGTAACCAGTTAGTTTAACCTGCATATCATGGAGTGCAGGAAATTCCTGGAGCACCCAACATAAAATCATGCGGGCCCGGCAAAAACATATAAATTATATATAAATGCATTTTGGGCATCTAAATGTGTGAGAGTGCACCACACTGCCAAATTCTAAAACTCACCAGACAAAGATCTACATCACTTTAATAGAAATCCTGAGTAGACAGGAGTGCTGCTGGCACATCTGGTTACTGCTCATTCACTCAAACTAAGGCCCGATCTACCATAAGCACAAAGCATCTTTCCTTCTGTATCAAACAAGACTCACAAGAAAATCACTCACAGTAAAAGTCCTAACTGTCAGCTGGATGACAGGAGTTCTCCTTTGGCTTGACTGGCTAAGGATCTCTGTAGAGATAGAGAGCAGGATCTGTGGTTAGATTAGGTTATGGAATGAGAGCAAGCTCCATTCAGAGAAATAATCCCCATTGCATGTAATGTGAATCATTATTTGAATTTTAAATTGATAGATGGGAAAATTGTTTTATAAAATATACACTAGTAGGTAAGACGGGTGGCCAACAAAATAAATAAATAAATAAATGGGAAACTTACTATGTACATTGAATGGCTACTTTATTGCCTCAAGATCAGCCTGAGATCTTCAAGGTGTGGATTGGTGGTGAGATTTTGGTCCTTACTGATTTGTAAGCACCGCACAGTTCCTGCACATTTTCATGCTGCAGACCTCCTTTTTACCTTGTGCAGAAGTCACTGACATCACTCATGTCTTGTCATTACAATTTTGTCAAACAACAACTAAACCTCTTGACCATGCCTGCATGTTATAAATGAAGGAGAAGCCACATAAATGTTGAGAAGTGGAAACACAAACATGGCAAAAAGGGGTATAAGGCCCCCAAAATTACCATAAAACAGGCCAGATGTGGATGACTTCAGACCTGCTTGGCAAAGAAAACTATCTGCTGGCTTCTGGCCTAGCAGGCCCCAAAATGGGAAGCTGGCTTTGAAAGTTCAAAAAGACTATAAAACTCCCTGAATACCCAAAAAATCTCACTAAAGAGATAAACCATAAACATTCTGACCAGAAGAGACAAGTCCCACAAAGAATTTTTATAAAATATAACAAAATGCTCAAAAGTGCAAAAAGAGGTTAAAAGGTTTTATCTACAAAGGTTACCCAAGGTAAACAAGTCCCAATATGAAATCCTCAAGGTAAATCCAAAAACAGAAGCAGAAATCCAGAAACAGAAAATATTAAATGAAAGCAATACATACAATTTGTCCAGACAATAACTCACAATTATCCACTGCATGGTCCTCTTACTCCAGCCTCCAGATAGACAGAGGGAGGAGCCAGCAGCAGTAATATCTGGGTGGCCCCGCCTCCTGAGGCTTCACCCACAAAGTACATGGAATGGCTTCACATTAAAAGACCAGTACAAAAATTCATACACAACAGAAAATACATTAAAATATGAAAAATAATCATTCAAAAATATCAATAAAACATATAAAGCTGCCATCCAATAGGAATACTTATACAGTATGTTAGCAGGGCCCATCTCCAACAAATGAAGTGAACATCATGTCTCTAAGAGACCATAAGAGGGACATTCTGCTTTAAAAATCAAGTTTAACTCATACTTCCTCTGCTGTGTATGCAGTTTTACATTCAAATAGAACCATTTCATCTGAATGCAACGTTTTTGCCTTAGATTTAAATGACAAAAGGATATTAAAGACACTAGATCTAGATGGAGTGTGAATTGTAAGTAAAATGCATTAAGGTTTTTAGGCATAAAGCATTAAGTTTTTCAGGTTGCTTGGTAACTTCCCGATTACTGCAGCTGCTCTTTAGTAAAGTGTTGTTCAAAGATGACATGCCAACTGCTAAGCAATAATGCCCAGCATGCTGTAAGCTTTGTTGTGTGATGGTGAATTTGCTGATACACCGCTGTATTACGGAACCAATCGTATTAAATGCCAGTACTTTGGTATGTAAAGAGGAACATCTATAAATTGCAAGGAAACGAAGGGAGAGGTGAGTCTTTTGATGCAAGCTGCTATACAAAGGGCTCCCTCTCAAGAGTAATAAAATTCCACCTGCCTGGTTTCTGAAGTCTCCAAAAGAGGGGTTCTTGGTCTCAACCTCCACAAGAGAGAGAGAGAGAGAGAGAGAGAGAGAGAGAGAGAGAGAGAGAGAGAGAGAGAGATAGATAGATAGATAGATAGATAGATAGATAGATAGATAGATAGATAGATAGATAGATAGATAGATAGATAGATAGATAGATAGATAGATAGATAGATAGATAGATAGATAGATAGATAGATAGATAGATAGATAGATAGATAGATAGATAGATAGATAGATAGATAGACTGTTTATAAATATAACTAGACAAAGGCCAATCTGAGGGCTTTCTTGTTCTGTTTAATGCTCATGGTCTATGCAGACTCACAAGCATATAGGATATAATGAGAAGTATGAAAAGATTGCAATATGCAAGCTTTCAAGGCAACTCAGGTCCCTTCTTCAGGCAAGGTTTGGAGCATGAGCGGATAACGTGTTGCCTCACCCACCACATGACAGACCACCTGGGTTGTGACCCAAGTGCAGTGCATAACACCTCAGCACCACACTGCAACAGTTTGAGGTTTTTTATGGAGGCTGGAGTGCCAATCTTCAGGCAAGATGTAATCAAAAAGACTTACAAAACTGTACATTTCTTTGTGGAATTTCAATTTGAGAGAGCCAGAGTATATATATATATATATATATATATATATATATATATATATATATATATATATATATATATATATATTTATATATATATATATATATATCAATTTGAACTCCTTAATTTTGTTTTTTTTTTCTCTGGAGGAGCTGCTTCATTTTCTAAATGCATTAAAGTTACCAGGTAACAGATTTGAATTTGGTTAGTAAACAAGTTGAATATTAAAACTTAAAATATTTTTTTTCCCATTGAACCTTCTCAGGGTAGAGTTGGTTTGGAAAATGGATGGATGTTTGTAAATACTGTGATGATTTATGTTGTAAAATAAGAATGTAGAGGAAGATTGTTAAATGCTCATGGTCTGTATATGCACAAAAATGAAAACAGAGAACAAAAATTCTAAATAAAATAACCAAGTCTATCGTCCTACTATGTCTAGGCTTTGCCAGCTCTTCCTAAGCCTGGGCTCTTTTTAATTTCGAGTGTCTACTCTGAGTGCTCCATCCTCATTAGAAGCAGGTTAGTCAGAGAATGCTGTCTCACTTCACTGTCACTCTTTAAATGAGTCTTGGAGCAGAAGCTGGCGAAAACCTGAAACGACGTCAAGGCTCATTGTGGGACTCATCCTCCGGACACCAGAGGAAAAGGTAGAAGACATTAGCAGCCATGCAACCTCAAGTGTTTGTGATGGAGGTGTTACCTTACCTGAGTCTAGAAGATATGTGCACACTTGTAACAATGTGCAAAATGGTTTTATTTTCTATACCAGAGGGTGTGAAGGTGTTGCACATTGGTTAAGCATGCAGGTAAGAAATTCATAGTACCCTTTGTTAACAGACACCAGACTATAATGAACAGTATGTAAAACGATTACAGTTTTCTGGCTTTAATGCTAGTATTTTACTACTAGACATTCATTTTCTGCCTTTAAATATGTCCTGAAAGGTAGAATCTAACATGCATAAAATGGCAATGAAAGTTGCTATAGTCATATTATTGTTATGTTTGCAGAGTGCAGTGAAATTTGTACTTGTGGATTAGGCCAACATGCAGTTCTTATCACACTTCATACTAGGTACATAAAGTATATACATATATATACATATACTGTATATACTGTATATTATACATACATAGATACATACATATATATACATATATATTGTGGGGAACAGCCCGGACACAGACAGGTAGACATGATGGTTTCACCCAACACTCATTTATTATACATTATTTACAAGTTTGAAGTGCACAATCCCAGTGCCTCAGCACCAATCACTCCTTAAGGCCTTGGCCACACTCACAATGCCTTTTACAGTCTCTGGTCCGCCTCCACTCCTCTCCACCAAGCTTCGTCCTCTTCCACCCGACTCTTGCCCCTGACTGGAGGGAGGCGGCCCCTTTTATATACCCCGGAAGGACTCCGGGTGCATCCTGAGGCTTCTGTAGCCACACCCCTGTGTGGCGGAAGCTCTAGTGGTGTAACCGGAAGTCCACCGGGTGTCCCCAATCATCTTCCCCCCAACACTTCCGGGTGTGGCGGAAATACTGAGGTCCAGGGCTCCCAAGGCATCGGGGCACCCTCTGGCGGTGACCACGGGCTCCTACAGGGTTGAGCTTCCAAGCTCTGTACCCGTGGTCCCCAAAGCAACAAGGGAGGACGCCCCCTCGTGTCCTGGAGGAGGCACAAGCCCTCCTCCGCTCCTCCTGGGCATCCCGGCCGGGCATGAACCCCCGCCGGGTACCACTATATATATATATATATATATATATATATATATATATATATATATATATATATATATATATATATATACTAGGGGGCTCTGCCCCCTGCTTGCTTCGCTCGCCAACCGGATATACAATACAATACAATTTATTTTTGTATAGCCCAAAATCACACAAGAAGTGTCACAATGGGCTTTAACAGGCCCTGCCTCTTGACAGCCCCCCAGCCTTGACTCTCTAAGAAGACCAGAAAAAACTCCCAAAAAAAAACCCTTGTAGGGAAAAAGTGGAAGAAACCTTGGGAAAGGCAGTTCAAAGAGAGACCCCTTTCCAGGTGGGTTGGATGTGCAGTGGGTGTCAAAAAGAAGGGAGTCAATACAAAACAGTACAATACATAGAAGAGAATAAATCCTCAATACAGTATAAAAATAAAAAATTCTAGAAGAACTAGATGATATCACATAATATGATTTGGATTTGTTCTGGAGTCCTGGAGACCTCATTCATCAAACTGCCTCCCCCATTTTGCCATTCCACATCTGAAATAGCGCTAATCCAATGAAAGGACCCCTCATTCCCACGTCCCCATTCATCAGGGATGACTTTACCTTAGGCAGGCAATCTACAATTTAAATAGATTGTTATTTTCTTGGGAATTGTTACATATGCATTATTTTCACTTTAACTTTAAAAACTTTTGTAAAAACAATACTTGTTTCTTTATTTCCTGCCCCGCACATGGTTACATCTCTTTCTTGCCAGACGTATAATACTGCTTGTGTTGTGAAGGGTGTTGCGGCTGAACGTATGCTAAGGATATGCCTTTGGATCATTTGCTGTCTTTTTGCTGCTTGCTAGCTGCCTCCTCTGCCTGTCGCATGTCGTTGTTTTGAGAGCTTGGAGCACATGATGCTTGCCTGCCAAAAGCAATCCAACAACTGCTAGCTTAGAGGTCTGTTGACTTGTTTTAAATGATGGCTCACTGCCTGGTCTCGCGTGACATTGTAAAAGCAATACCTGTCTTTTATTTCTGGCCCCAGGCGTGGTTGAATTCTCTCCTGCAGGATGTATAACGCTGCTTGCGTTCGGGGGGGTGGGTGGGGGGTTTTAGCTGCTGTCGCTCTGCCCTTCGATCTTTTTAAAGTCTGTACAGTCGCTGTCCTTTTTGCTATGGCCCTGGGACAATCTCTTGGCACCAAGTCTCATGTTTACGGTCCCCGCAGGACGCACCGTGGCAAGTCTCCTTGGTCTCGCGGATCTTTAAAATGTCTTCCGAGATGATCACGTATCGTAGCCTTGCATTTGCTTTCCAGGACAGGATTTCTTTTTATAATAGAGAGATACAGTATATACTGCTCCAAAAATTTAAAGAACACTTTTTAATCAGAGTATAGCATCAAGTCAATGAAACTTCTGGGCTGTTGATCTGGTCAGTTAAGTAGCAGAAGGGGTTGTTAATCAGTTTGGTGTTAATGAAATTAACAAGAGGTGAACTAGAGGGGCAACAATGAGACGACCCCCAAAACAGGAATTGTTTAACAGGTGGAGACCACTGGCATTTTTCCCTCATCTGTTTTGTCACTAGTTTTGCTTTTGGCTATGGTCAGTGTCACTACTGGTAGCATGAGGTGAAACCTGGACCATTCAGAGGGTGCACAGGTAGTCCAACTTCTCCAGAAAGGCACATCAATACGTGCCATTGCCAGAAGGTTTGTTGTGTCTCCCAGCACAGTCTCAAGTGCATAGAGGAGATTCCAGGAGTCAGGCAATTACTCTAGGAGAGCTGGACAGGGCCATAGAAGGTGCTTAACCCATCTGCAGGACCGGTATCTGCTCCTCTAGTGGGCCCTGTGCTCACTGCCCTGCACCATGGAGCTCAATTGGCATTTATCATAGAATACTAGAATTGGCAGGTCCACCACTGGCACCCTGTGATTTTCACAGATGAGAGCAGGTTCACCCTGAGACACATGTGACAGACGTGAAAAGGTCTGGAGAAGCCATGGAGAATGTTATGCTGCCTGTAATATCATGCAGCATGACCGGTTTGGTGGTGGGTCAGTGATGGTCTGGGGAGGCATATTCATAGAGGGACGCACAGACTAGACAACAGCACCTTGACTGCCATTAGGTATTGGGATGAAATTCTTGGACCCATTGTCAGACCCTATGCTGATACAGTGGGTCCTGGGTTCCTCCTGGTGCACAACAATGCCCAACCTCATGTGACAAGAGCATGCAGACAGTTCCTGGAGGATGAAGGAATTGATACCATTGACTGGCCCCCATGCTCCCCTGACCTAAATCCAATAGAACACCTCTGGGACACTATGTTTCAGTCCATCCGACGCTGCCAGGTTGCACCTCAGACTGTCCAGGAGCTCAGTGAGGAGATCTCCCAGGACACTATCCATCATCTCATTAGAAAGTTGTCAGGCATGCATACAAGCATGTGGGGGCCATACAAACTACTGAGTTCGATTTGGAGTTGCTGCAATGAAATTTCAGCAAAATGGACTAGCCTGCCACATCATTTTTTCACTTTGATATTCAGGGTGTCTTTGAATTCAGCCCTCTGTAGGTTGATCATTTTCATTTCATTCAAATGATGTGGCATCATTTCTTTCCTAACACACTACCCAGTCCATATCATTAGAGATATCCAGCAGAATATTTTTTTCCCATTAAGATCTGATGTGTTTCCAGAGTGTTCCTTGAATTTTTTCAGCAGTTTATATATATGTATATATATATATATATATATATATATATATGGAAGAGAAGGTCTGTGATACAGTTTGCATATTTGCAGCTGGAGATCCACAAAGGGAGAAGAAATGAATCACGTATCATAAAGTAGTTTTTATTCCTGAGCTTTCAACCCCTATCAGGGGTCTTCATCAGAGGATAATGCTTAGACATAAAAGAATCAAAGGCAATATATAGCAACACATTAAGTGGAGGGGATATATATATATACATATATGGAAGAGAAGGTCTGTGATACGGTTTGCATATTTGCCGTTGGAGATATATATATATATATATGGTGCTGTTAAAATATTGACACTTTGAGATGGAATTGTTCAGTTTCCCTCACCTGTTTACCTGCTATTTCATCCTTTTGCCCTGTCTGCTGTCATACATCAGCGATTAATAAATTTGGTCCTGGAGAACTCCAGTGACAGTTACTGTCAAGTCTTAGTCTAGACATATGTTCGGTATGTGCTTCCTATCTAATTTGGTAGCCTGCTTAGCGATTTCTACTGGCAGAGTAAATGGCCATTGGGAATGCTCCAATTTCACAGTTTGTTCCCACTGATCTCTATTATTGTCTAACAATATAGAAGTAGAAGGCTAAATTTAGTCTGCTTATGTCTACAGTCATTCAATTTTTGAATCAAAATGATACAGGTGTGAACAGTAATATGCACTTCATATGAGAATTAGTCAAACTGATGCTCAGCTTTGATAATCCTATAGCTCACAACAAAATAATGAGGTAGAAACTGAAGACAAAGAGCACAGTCTTGTAGGCCATATTAAAACCTTCAAAAATGTCTTCAAAATTCTTATTTTATATTGCTTGATATTTTTGAAAGTCGAAACTGAATATAATAATTTTTGTTATCTCAACTAATTAAAACTGGTAGAAGAATATCCAGTAAGGTGTAGTGTTTGGGGAGTCAGTCTGTAAGTCTGAAAGCTGCTGGTTCAAATCTCACCTCTGAATGCGTCGCCTAACGTTCTTATACTCTGGTTGGAAAAAAAACTATGGAAAGATTGTATTGTGTAAGCAGGTATAAATGGGTGCAGTTGTGCCGTATCGCTGCACTCGGGAGTGCATTAGGATGGAGTTCACTGTACAAAGGCACTCCATTGCTTTAAAGCCTGTAGAATTTTAGTGTGATACCACTCACCTCTTTTGGCTTCTTGCAAATGTCATTTCTCACCAAGCTCAAGAACAACAGGGAATTAGCTGTTTCAAGATTATTAAAAAAATGAAAGCCCTGAAGAAATTAGTTGAGTCAAATCAAATGAAGCGCTCTAATGGTGTAAGCAGGGTGCTATATAAAACCACCTCGACTGATTCATTGATTAGTTCGCGCGGCCTTGTTTCTCATTAAAATCCAAATTATAACATCTTATGAAATAGCAGTTAGGAGTGCCAGTTATATTTTCTCTTTCTTGTAGGCCAGTCACTTACATTAAATGTGCAGAAATATTTAATTTACTCAAAGTCACCATCCCCGTGGAGTTACATTCTCTCAGACTCAGGAAGCAAAGATTATGAGATAATGAGATTCAGCACAATGTTCCCACAATGACAGTACGCTCAGTGTGAGAGCGCCAGTGTGTGGCTTGCTTGGGCGTCGGGAAGTAGGAAAGCCTGGACTAAAACTCACATTTTTAAAGACAATGCTCCTGAACCGAGATCCTGAAGCATTCACTTCTCCCTGAATCTGTATGGCATTAATTTCTCTTTGATGATTTAAACTAATAAATTACTTGATTACTTTTTAGTAGTGATTAGCTTCCAGTCATGGACCAGTCTTTGACCTGCTGACAACTCATGACATCATGGGCTAAGAGACGATCTAATTGATCGAAAGACGAGGCCGCACATAAAATGCATAAATAGACTACGGGTCGTGTCAGCTAGTTAAGCACCTTTTCTGCTGTTTGTGCCTTTCTATGTGCTGTTTTATGGGTAATCCTCATCACACCATTTCATTGGCGTTATTTCCCCAGTGCAGAAAGCAAGAGTGGAAAAGTAAGATTGTCTGCACTTTCAGATCTTTTGTAATTTCCTGATTATAACTCAATTTGTTGAAGTTTTGAAGTGCTTTAACATTGCATTTACAAAAGTTTTTTTCTTTAGGATTTTGGAAAATCTTTGGAGTTAATGTTTATTTCTATAAGACTGCTTTCATTTTCATATTTTTAAAGTGATTTTTTTTTCTTTGCTCCCTAGATGCTATTCAATGTCTAGTCAGGCGCTCACCTTTGTTCATGTAGGAAGAGATGAGCATGTTAAATCCTTAATCATGTCTAGCATATAAAATGCTACTTTAAACATATCTGCTGACAGTTAGCTCTGTTTTAGAACTTGCACAGGATGCACTTTCTTTATTTAAATGTGTCGGAACGAGGAGGAGGAGGAAGATGTCCTAAAATAGACAACTTATTACATGAAACACAGATGTTCCTCCTCCTCCAGTTACGTTATCACTGTACATGTTTGTGAGTGCTCACTGTGATGGAATTGTGCTGGATCTTAATTCAGGTGCTTCAACATAAGGCTGATTGCCTGTGGTCATGTGAAACAAAAAAATCTTAGAAAAAGGAGAAATGATTATATTTACTACTAGCAAAATACCCGCGCTTCACAGCAGCGAAGCAAGCTTATGTAAAGGAGTGAGAGAGACTTTACCACTGTTACAGCACAAACCAGGAGACTCGCATTTCCACCTATGAGCTTGACAATACTCACAGTGAACATCCATGGATCCAATGTGTACTGTTTTGTCAGATTCATAATGTATGTTTGGGTCGTACGCAAATCCACAATCGGCTTTTTTTGAGCCAAACCTGTTATTTTCGTATGAGCCGCTTTTCATTATTGGGATCGTAACTAGAAACAGAAGCTCTATTAACTTGTGGATTTGCCTGTAAATATTTAGCGGCAGTGTGTCTATGAAATTGTGGATTTGCCTGCAAGTATTTAGCGACCGCGTCACGAAGTTGTTTCCGTCTAGCTGCATCAAAAAATGTACCACGACGCCTGACACCACTCCTTTTTACTGTTTTCTCACAGCTTGGATTGCTGCTGTCATAATCGCTTTAAGTTTCATGGTTTGTTTCAATTACATTAGTATTTGCAGGACTTGTTGTGTTGAAGTGACATTCGGCATCTGTCAAGCGTTGTAAGCATACAACCGGTTTCATCGATAACTTTGTATCCAGCTTTTGAGAGTTGAAACATTCATAAACATCAAAGTGTCCACTACTCAAATCGTCACCTGTGAATCTAAGATGTTTAAGAGGCATTGGCGAATGTCCAAAGGTATAAAATATTTGGCCATTTCGGTACACTTGAAAGCGGCAACCGAACAATTCAGCGGCAGCCATCAACTCACATGCAGAACCATAGGTGAAGGGCTTATGCATTTCACTTTTATAGTGCTCCTGTGCAGTATAATTATCTCCTGTACCATCATCAGTCCACACCTTAAACCTGTCCCAGTCATTCAATACATAAGACAAAATTTTCCTCCGGATATCAAGAGTGAGCCTGATATGGCCGTGCAATATGTAACACAGAGAATGGAAAAGGCAGTCGCCATCTCTGCGCATGGAAACCACTCAGTAAGTGACATTTCTTTGATTGATGGTGATCACCTCGATAGACATGTTAATGGGGGTACGGTTGGAATGATAAATGAAATGAATACCTGAACAATGTAAAACTAAGTCTAAAATACCTACACAATAACTATAATTGCCATAAATGAACAATAAAACAGTGGAGAAGCCGTGGATTAAATAAAAAGGCTGCAGTTATCAGCAGGGAGACATGAATACCATAGCGAAGCAAGGAAGGGAATGAAGAGACTGGAGCGATGGACGGCCTTATACAGGCAGGTAGCCAACTATGTGGGAGGCGTGGGGATGGGGGACGCAATGCCGCCTCACACGGCGACCGAGCTGCAGGCTATGGACGTATATATGTACGTAAGTAGGATTCAGTTAGCGTTGGGAACCTGTGAACCAAATTTCTTGAAGATGGGCCCATAAGTAACAAAGACCATTGGAAAGTTCAATATGGCGGCCGACAGTGGCGTCATACCACCGAAATAAGTACATACATTGGTTTCGGTTAGTGCAGGGAAGACGCCTACCAAATTTTGTGAAGATGGTGCCATAAATAAGAAAGTTTAACATGGCGGACATTGTCGACCGTTATGACCGTTACACGTAGAATTTTGAAATGAAACCTGCTTAACTTTTGTAAGTAACCTGTAAGGAATGAGTCTGCGAAATTTCAGCCTTCTACCTACACGGGAAGTTGGAGAATTAGTGATGAGTGAGTCAGTGAGGGCTTTGCCTTTTATTAGTATAGAAGAAGGAGAAACTCAGTTATCGTCTACTCTAGAAAAGAATGGCTACAAACTACCACATTTAGTGTTACATCTTAATAGGTTTAGATGTGAACAATGTTTCTAGTGTTACTAGAGCCTGGATGGCCCAAGTGAACTCTGAGTAAACTGGAAGGACACAAGGTGTGTGTCCTCTTTCAAATTTTTGCTCCATATTTTACATGGTTGTCTGACTTTATGGTTTATATGCAATTTCAGGTCAACTCAAATGTCTTTATATAGCACAGCTGACCAACGTGCCTTACAACAATAAAATTAACAACAGATAAGAAAATGGCGTTTAAAAAATCCATTAGAATAATAGGATCAAACAAAAAATGTCACAGCTTAGAACAATGCTGGCCATTATAAAAATACATAATACAGTTAGAATATAAAACAACAGAGGAAAAATTACAAAGTTAAGCTAGACTGTCAATACAAACTAAAGACAAGTGAATAATAGTACATTTTTAAAAAGTGATTTAAAATAATCAATTGTGGGAACTGATTTTATCAACTTTATTAACTTCACTCTCATTTGAGGTGGTGCCAGCATGGGGAGTTTTTTGCTAAGCAGATGTTGCCTCACTAAGTACTGCAGGGCACTTAACACGAATACCACGGCATCTAATAAAGCCTCTTCAATAATCACTGCAACCCAAGTCTTGATAAGGATAATATCTACTTGAAATGTGGTTTTCTGTATTTAAATACAAAAATATTGTTAATTGTGCTTGAATTTGCTATTACATCATGCAATTAAACATTTGCCATTTTTTGGCAAAGGTCACACATATTCAGTATATGAACACATACACTCACAGACTTTCACTTGGGTTTATACTGGCAGTTTTTCTTTTGAGATATAAACAGCCTAAACTATAACATCCGTGCTGGCCTCCAGTTGCCCATACGGAATGCATATGAGTGATGATAACAGGTGTCAGAGCTTTCAACCTGCAGGAAATGAAAGACGTCCGCAATCTGGGCAGATCATCTGCAATAGTTTTATATCTGAATAAGCCATATTAACAGCCCAGGCTTTGAAAATCACTCTACTTGAGATCATTACAAATATCACAAACGTGGGCAATCTTGATCTTTGCAGGAACATCTACCATTTATGTCTATGTTTTCATCTTATATCATATAGCATATCAGGAGAAGGTGGGAGCGGAGGATGCCATCATCTATGTGCTACACCGATCCCTCTCCCACTTGGACAGAGGCAGTGGTACTGTAAGAATTATGTTTCTAGACTTCTCTAGCGCCTTCAACACAATCCAACCTCTGCTCCTTAGGGACAAGCTAACTGAGATGGGAGTAGATTCATACCTGGTGGCATGGATCGTGGACTATCTTAAAGACAGACCTCAGTATGTGCGTCTCGGGAACTGCACATCTGACATTGTGGTCAGCAACACAGGAGCGCCACAGGGGACTGTACTTTCTCCGGTCCTGTTCAGCCTATATACATCGGACTTCCAATACAACTCGGAGTCCTGCCATGTGTAAAAGTTTGCTGACGACACTGCTATCGTGGGCTGCATCAGGAGTGGGTAGGAGGAGGAGTATAGGAACCTCATCAAGGACTTTGTTAAATGGTGTGACTCAAACCACCTACAACTGAACACCAGCAAAACCAAGGAGCTGGTGGTGGATTTTAGGAGGCCCAGACCCCTCATGGACCCCGTGATCATCAGAGGTGACTGTGTGAAGAGAGTGCAGACCAATAAATACCTGGGAGTGCAGCTGGATGATAAATTAGACTGGACTGCCAATACTGACGCTCTGTGTAAGAAAGGACAGTGCCGGTTATACTTCCTTAGAAGGCTGGCGTCCTTCAACATCTGCAATAAGATGCTGCAGATGTTCTATCATACGGTTGTGGCGAGCGCCCTCTTTTACGTGGTGGTGTGCTGGGGAGGCAGCATAAAGAAGAAGGATGCCTCACGCCTGGACAAACTGGTGAGGAAGGCAGGCTCTATTGTAGGCATGGAGTTGGACAGTTTGACATCTGTGGCAGAGCGACGGGTGCTCAGCAGGCTCCTGTCAATCATGGAGAATCCACTGCATCCACTGAACAGTATCATCTCCAGACAGAGGAGCAGCTTCAGAGACAGACTGCTGTCACCACTGACAGACTGAGGAGATCGTTCCTCCCCTAAACTATGCGACTCTTCAATTCCACCGGGGGGTAAACGTTAACATTATACAAAGATATTGTCTGTTTTTACCTGCATTTTTATTACTCTTTAATTTAATATTGTCTATCTATCCTGGCTGCTCAACTAAAACATGCAGGCTAAATTTAACTTAGGTGCATTTGGTGAATAAAGAAATACAGTACACACATTTTATAGATGTATGGCCTCTTTCAAAACAATACTAAACTAAGATGAAGATTTTTTTTTAGTCAGTAACCTCATACATTTGTGATGGGTACTAAAAACTACAACAGCACTGAAATTATTTTTATTATTATTATTAATAATAATAATAACAATAATAATATGAGCTATAAAATAACATTAAGGAGTTAATAATAATGATAATAATACTTGTTGTTGTTTTCTGTCATCATTATTCTATTCTGTTTGGTGAAAATCTGTAGACTTTTCTGGAAAAGTCCAAAGAGGAATTTACAGGTTAGTTTACATATGGAAGTAGAAAGGCTGGTGATGAAGTCTTCAATCACAAAAACAAAGATCTGACCTGGAGAACAACACATGATTGCAACAATTGAAAGAACATTTTTCTCTATCTTTCGTTCACAAAATGAAGTTAGTAGCCTACTTGAAACTAAAAAAAGACCAGCCTCTAGAGATGAGACATAAATTGCAGCCTGAGTTTACAAAGCTTGGGAGGATTCCCTAAGAACAGAAAGCATTGTGGGGTTTGCCAGTCATTGGGGGCTCACTTAGAGCAAGAAAAGCAATTTCTTTTGACAAGTCCTACTGCTTTGATAATGGCTAGGCTGATAAGCAGAGACAAAACTCCAACTGCGGAACTGAAAAGTAGAAATAGACTGTTCCAAGGCAGAATTTATATTTACGGACAAAATAACAACAACAACAATAATAACAATAACAACAATAATAATAATAATACTTTGTAAACTGAGTCTTCTGCACAATTCTCATATATGTTCTTTTTTTAGGCTGGTCTGTAATCTATATTAGCCATAAATCCTAAACCTTCTGCTAGATCTCCTGATTGAGTGTTGTAGCAAAACTAGAAAATGCTATGCAATCTATCTATCTATCTATCTATCTATCTATCTATCTATCTATCTATCTATCTATCTATCTATCTATCTATCTATCTATCTATCTATCTATCTATCTATCTATCTATCTATCTATCTATCTGATTTTTTGAATTGAAGACCCTCCCATTCCCTTCATTCGCTGGTCAAGAGTCCTGTCTTTAATTCAAAAGGTCATTGTCATGAGGCTTTCGGTTTCCTGTTTATATTGTGTGCTGATAATACGGGAAAGTATCTGTTTAACGTTTTTTTGTGTTTTGTTTTTTTTCCCTTGGCTGTTTTTCACATTATTTTATATTGTAAAGCATTGGTCGCTCTATAATGTAATATACTTTCTTCTTTCAATTCAGCATGATAAGATGACATTAGTTGTTTTTTGGCTATCTGTACAAATTAAATGGATCTGTAACAAATAAAAAATATCATGTCTTTAGTGGAGTATTCCTTTAAACTGCATTTTTCAAATATTTGCTCAGTTCTGAAGATTGTCTAGTTCTTTAAGAATTGTTTTCACAGCTTTGACAGTGTTTGCCACTTGTGATGTGATTCCATGACAAACACTTGGTGTAATAAGCAAGATTTACAGTGTGGGTAGGTGCAGTGATCCACAAAAATGTTGAGGCTGTGTGACACGGATCTCAACTGATGTCACCATGAAGCATTCTGCTTACAGTGCCTAGAGGCAGTCCCAGCATGCAACAGTATAGGAGATCTAACCTAGTGGCATTAAAGGGGTTAATTCGGAAATCCTCTGTAATCCAGATGTCATAGGTATGTGGCTGGCCACTAGCAGTTACCACAGTGCAAATGTCCAATGGTGTGGTTAAATGAAGAACTAAAACATTATTTCATCCTTATAGATTACAAAAAGTAAAGCATGTAGTAATAGAGTGCTGCACAGTGGATGAAATGAGAAGTCAAGCTAAATGACACCTTTTATTGGCTAACTTGCCTTGAAAGCTTGCAAATTGTAATCTTTTTTAGTTAGCCAAAAAAGGGGTCATTTTGCTTGACTTCTAATGTTCAAAAAGTAAAGCTGAAAGGCTTCCACTTAGTGAGGATCATAAACTTGATGACTGCAGTTGCTGATCTTGTCACCTGGTTATTCAAATTTGCATGACTTAAAATCACTGGGAATGACAAATTATGTGACTCTGTGTTGGATTTTCGGAACAGTTTCACATTTGCAAAGTATTGTGAACTTGACCCTTTTTCTGGTAGCCATTAAAATGCTGCCTGATGGAGCCAGTGACCGTACAAATGGCTTTAGAGGCATGGTGTGTTCAGCTACAATCTCAGACATCAGACAGACAAGCCTCTCTTGGTGTTTTCAAGGTCCAAAACACCTGCATTACTTATTCATTGCCACTGAAACATATGCATGGTACTTGTGGGTAAGGACTCACTTAGTCGCTCTGTATGATCCTGACTCACTAAGGTTAAGTAAACAAAGTCTATGAATGTAAGTCATGTGATGTGATGTTGTCTTAAGGGTCCAAGGACAGACCCCCTGAGAGATTCCACTGATGACCTCTCCACACGTGGCACATTCATCTGTCTGTACACTTTATATCCTGCCAGTTAACCAACTTGAAATCCAGTTTTATAAATACATCTGATACCAACAGTTTTAAAGTTAATCTTCAGTATCAAGCCACATGAAAGGTTTTCTCAAGTTATGTCAGTTATGTTGTATGTTTCGCTTTTGTCACCTTTTCCAAAAGGATGCTCAAAAAATCTAACAGATCGATCTGACAAGATTGTCCTCTCATAAACCCATGCTGGCTATTATTTTAGTATACTGTTTTCATATAGATACTTTTATAGTTCATTTCTTATTATAATTTCCTTCATTTTGCATGGTATAGAAGTAACCTTGTGTCCCAAATGACACTGAAATGGAAAATAGATGAATGAAGAATCGAATACTTTATAGGTATCTCCATTCTCTGTACCTAGTTCATTCTTTTCAGGGTCAACATAAAAGGCTATAGAAGTTTCCTTCTGATGCTTATTAAATTAGTAACTACACTTTATGGCATGGGTTCTTAAATTATAGGTTGTCACAGGTTGCCTGTTTTTATATTGTGCAGAGTTGTGACTCACCAATAGGAAAAGGTCACAAAGAGAACTGTGATGGTTCTCCATGTGTATTTTAAGTAATTGACATTGCTCCACTATAACTGTTGTTGGCAGATCACCAAGGGTGAAGAAAATGGCTGTCGGTGGCAAATATACAAGAGGGACCTCATCCCCAGGACATCACTTTTCTACATAGTCCCTTCATTTCCAATGCAATTATCCCAGCGTTGCATCAACTTTTTAATGTCCAGTTACTACTCCTCCTGCCTTCACCGTTTCCAATGAAAATTATAAAAGTGCGGAAACATTTTGAACATCCCTCTTATACAGTAGGGGAAATAAGTATTTCAGTAAATATATTTTCAATTAGGCTATTTACATGAAATTCTCATCAGACATTGGTATTCTCAAGAAATCCACAAATATAAAGAATTCACAGCATTAATGTCCATAAGTAAGGGAATGTGTAATAAAGTGGAATTAGAATGGGAAAAATTATTGAACACGCTAAGAAAAAGCAGTACACCAAGGCAAGGAACCAACAGAAATCCATAAATAGTTAGAAAGTAATTCTACCTCCTATCTATGCAAATTGACATCAGATGGGTTAGCAGATGTTGATGGACTATAAAAAAGGTGTTTTGCTACCAAGGTGTCACACAAGAAACATCTTGTGATAGGTAAAAACAAAGAGCTCTCTGCCAAGACCTTCACAATCTGATTCATGCAAACCATATCAATGGAACTGGTTACGGACGTATTTCAAAACTTCTGAATCTTTCAGTAAGCACCACTGGGGTCGTTATCCAAGACTTTTGACCAGGGAGTCAGAAGAGTAGCCCAAAAGCCAAGGACCACTATGAAGGAGCTCCAGATGTATCAGATACAATTGTTACAGAGAAAACAACAGTCAATGCAGTCCACCGACATGGCTTCTATACACACTCACCCTGCAAGACTCGTTTGAATTTTGCTACACAACATTTGGACAAACCTCTGAAATACTGGGAGAATGTAGTCTGGTCAAACGAGACCAAACTTGAACTCTTTGGCTGTCATACTACACACCACATTTGAAGGAGAAATGGTACTGCACATCACCTGAAAAACACTACACCAACAATGACGTTTAGAGGTGGAAGCATCATGGTGTGGGGCTGTTTTTCATATCACGGACGTCATGTAATTGAAGGAATGATGAATGGGGCCATGAACAGAGAGACTCTTGAAATGAATCTGCGGCCATCCATCGATGATGATAGGTGGACCTTCCAGCAGGACAACGATCCAAAACATACAGCAAAGGAAACTCTCAACTGGCTTCAGGGAAAGAATATTAAATTGTTCCACCTGCCTTAGATCCAATTGAACCATTTGTGGAAGGAACTAAAGATCAGGGTTCACACAAGGGCCCAGGGAATCTTCAAGATTTAAAGACAATAACTTTAGAAGAATGGGTCAAACTCACACCTGAGCACTGCAGGCGACTGGTTTCTTCATACAGAAAGTGTCTTGAAACTGTCATTACAAACAAAGGCTTCTCCACTAAGTGTGCAATACTTTTTCCTTATGTCATTCCACTTTATTACATATACCTTTATTTATGGCCTTTAATGCTTTGAATTCTTTATATGTGTGGATTTCTTGAGTTAATACCAATGTCTGGTGAACACTTCATGTGAATAGCCTCATTGGAAATATATTTATTGAAAAAAACGTTGATGTATTTACTACTTATCACCCCTACTGTATATATGTATCTGTTCATTCAGGCATTACAAACAGCACATGCTTTCAACAAAATGTTTTGTATTCCATTCCATATTGGGGTTACATTTGTTATTGGATTATGGTTTCCTTGAAATTCTGTGGTAGAAATCTTTGACCCAGAATTCATTAAGTACAGAATCTTTGAAAAGTCATTTAGATAACTGAGCTGCATCACTCTAATATAATAACCAGCTAAATCACAAATAATACAAACCTTATATACAAAAACAAAAATAAGCAAAGCAGATGTGGACTCTGGATAACACTCACCTGCATATGTGCTTTTTGTTTTTATCTGTGCAAGAGCCGTGGTCTTCATTTGTAACTGAACACCGGCCCCTTAATATGTGTAAGAGCAAAGCAATCAAAATCTCAGTCTCTTTATCAATTGTTACTTTCGTGTGCCCTTGGAGACAATTGAAGTAAATGACTGAACAAGAGCTTAAATGCAATACGTGGCAGGATCTGAAGGGTGCTCGAGCTGCGAATATCCCGAAGGGAATCAACAGAAAAATGAAACCTGCATCGGAGAAACATGACTCCAGGAGCACTCGACTAAGATTAGCACTAATTTGCACCCTTTTGTTCTACCGGAGTGAACATTCTGTCACCTGCATGTTAGTGAAATAGAGTAGTTTAAAGGATTAGTGAGTGTAAAGGGTGAAACACGGGAGAGGCCACATGTCTGCCGAAGAATAAGGATGTGGAATAAATGCAGGCAAGGGGGCTACTATCATGGCTACAGCTGCAATTTTAGGTGAATGTATTGTTAAGAATCTTTTATGAAGCAATGTTTAATTGTCTCTTGTTTTGAGTATAGTACCGTTCACAAATTATATTCAACCGAGTGTTTTAATATGTATCATTTAATAGAATAAAATCATAGGATTTCTTTGATTTTTACAATCAAAATGAAGAAAGAAAAGAATGACAGCGAAGACACTATCCTCCTTTAAATCTGTTTTACTAATATATTCAGTTCCAGGATGATGGGAGCTGTACATCAGTCCATCACAGGGCACACACACTTACGCCCATCCAACTTAGTCTTTCATAGAGCAGACAGCCATGAAAGCAGAGTGGGATTCATATTAACAGTCTATGAGAGGGCTGCTCTAGCCACTCTCATTCTCATGCTTGCTTCCTTGAATTAATAGTCATGGGAGGTCAGAGCCTATCCAGGCAGCATTGGGAGTAAGAGAAGGACCAACTCTGGATGGGAAACTAGATCATCAAAGAGCTCACTCATCCACATATTCCCAATCACATAGAGTTATTAAGGAATCAGCAACCTAACACTAACATTTGTTTGGGAAAATGACAGAAAACTGGAATATCCAGAGATAAATCTACATAGATATGGTGGAGAATGTGCAAACTCCACTCAGACAGTGATTGGCAATAGGATTCAAATTAAATCAAGTTAAGTGGCTTTATTGTCATAACACACATACACCATATTACAGCTGTCATATGTGAGCGTCAGAGGGTAATCTTCCAGGTTCCTCCCAGGTATGTAATACCACCGTGGCAGTGCAGGATTTACGTATAAGCTACACAAGCTATAGCTTAGGGCCCCCGCCTTCTTGGGGGCCCCCAAAACAAATTGTCTGAGTGAGCAATTGTCATATATACTTAAATATACTACAGCATTATTTGTCCCAATCAGGCCCAGCCTTAGGCATAGGCGAAGTAGGCGACTGCCTAGGGCCCCGGATCGACTCCTTGGTCTAATTTTCACGCATTTCACAGACCTTCCAGGGGGGCTCCGCCCCCCTCAGGGGGCCCCTGGACCCCCCTTTCGCCTAGGGCCCCATAATACCTAAGACACAGGCACCAACTGTGACATTTTCCTTTGCCTCCACAGTACTGATGGAATGCCCACTGAGGACAACTGACTACGGCTACTCAAATATAAATTTGAAAGGTCCACTTACTAAATTTCCATTCAGTCTGAGGTCCGGAAAAGTGACGGTCAAATTCCAAATAGAGAACTCCAAAAAAAGGCAATCTCCAAACTTTAGAACTATACACAAAAAAATGACATGGTAGGCCTTTTAGTGTGAAAGGTGACACCTTCTTTGTGCCACCAGTTGTTTGAACTTGGGCATAAAAGGTGTGAGGGCAAGGCGGAGGCACTGATGTAAATGTTCATTGGTGAGGGTGTTGCGGTATGTGTTTTTCACCATGTTCATAGTGGAAAAGGCAGATTCACAGCAGTACGTTGAAGGAAACATTGTAAGAATTTGAAGGGCCATCTTCTGCAGGAGAGGAACACCTGCCGCAGTAACCATCTTTGTCCAGAAGGTGACAAGGTCACAGTGAGATTCCTGCAGTGCTAGGTTTTCTTGTAGCTCAATTAACTCTGTTTGCAGAGAAGCAGCACTGGCCCATTGGAAGACTTTTGTGGCTTCATTTGAGAATTCTGCAATATTTTTGACAAGAAATGGATTTTCGATGCACAGCAAGACTTGTTTTCCCAAAGGGAAATCTTCAAAGCGAGTTTGGAAATTTTTAATCAGCTTGTCCAGGAATTCAGCATAATTGTGATGGTGATGTTTTCCTGCAGTCTGATCCAAAAGTCTTGGGAAGTGAAGCAGGTCCTGCTGTAAGTCACATTTGAACACCTCCAGCTTCCTCTGGAAAGCACGGACAGCTAACATGAGGTCACACACTGTGCTGTTTTTGCCTTGGAGCTTCATATTAAGGTCATTAAGATGGGAAGTAATGTCCGTTAGAAAAGCAACAATTTCCATTTTCTCGTCATTCTTCATGAAATCCACAAACGGTTTGGCTTTTGCACTCTTCTGATCCAACAGAAATGTCTCCAGCTCTTTCCGCAGTGCCCAAAAACGCTCCAGTACCTTGCCTTTACTAAGCCACCGGACATTGTTGTGAAGGAGCAAATCATCAAATGTTGCATTCACCTCTATTAGAAATGAGCGCAATAAACAATGTTGCAAAGCAGAGGATGCTCTCAGATAATTGACCAGTTTCATGACTGTTGTCATGACTTCTGAGTACCTTTCTCCAAGGCTGGCACACAAAACCATCTGGTGAATTATGCAGTGGTATGCCATGAGGTCAGGGTGGTGAGTTCTCAAGCGTGACACTAATCCCCTCTCTTTCCCAATCATACATGGTGCGCCATCAGTAGCAATGGAAACAACATGCTTCAGGTCTATCGCTCTGTCTCTAAGCATCTGTGTCACTGCTTCATAGATATCATCCCCCCTTGTGTGTCCATGGAGGTTTGTGAGACCCAAAACATCTTCATGAAATTCTCCCTTTTCTTCATCAAAAAATCTGACAAAGACCATGAGTTGATTCATCCACAGCCAATGAAATGAATTTGGCTTTTTTTATAGCAGAACTAAGTTGTTCAAGCAAATCATCAGCGAGTATTTCAGCTCGTCTTGCAGCAGTGGAATCAGAACAGGGTATTTGGTTTATTTTCTGGATTATTTCATCCTTTTGAGTCCCTTCAAACAGAGCAGTCACCACTTCACTCATACACTCTTTGACTACTTCAGCATCAGAGAAGGGTTTCTTGTTTTTTCCCAGGACCCATGCTACTCTAAGTGAGGCTTCTGTTGCCCGCTCCTGTTGTGTGGCTGATCTAACTATTACACTGCTTGTAGCTTCATATGATGATTTCAGCTGGTTTATTTTTATGGTCCTTACCTCTGGGTTCTGAGGGTAATTTTGTTCGAAATGTGCATGCTTGGTTTCATAATGGCGTTTCACATTACCACTTTTGATTATTGCTACCGTCTCGTTGCAGATTAAACACATTGGTTTTCTGCTTCCCACGGGGAGCACGAACGCATATTTTTCTGTCCACTCACTCTTAAATTCGCGGTTTTCAAAATCAACTTTTCTTTTCTTATCAATGTACTGTCTTGAGCCAGCCATCTTCACTTTCAGTCAGCAAAAAAAAAAATCAGTTATCTAAATTTGCACTGCCTGCGAGTGATGAGACTGCCTGTTCACCGGCCTGACCCAGAGCACGTGACCGGTACATAAATCTGGCTGCCGTGAATGAGCGAGCGAGCGAGCGAGTATTGGGGGGGAGGCGGGGAGTAGTGGGAACGATACTGTTACAACTGCTGTGATTGGACATAGATGTAGCAACCAAACCGAGTAGAAACCTCAAAGACATATCGCGCGGAATCACAATTGCGCACTTCATTGAGAACTCATTTGGGATATGATTACATTTGCATGTTTGTTTTGGCGTCGGTCCAGATTTAACCGTATTTGGGTCCGGATGCGGACCGGAGTCCGCCTATTGAGTACCTAGTCACTACGCCCTTTCGGGCCCCAGCACAATAGGAGCTCAGCCACGCGGAAGGATGCATCACTTGTTGACACAAGAGCTAGAGAGACGGAGTTCCTTTGAAATGTAATAAGAGGCCATGATAGACAGCACTTTTCAGTTACAAACGCTAGAGGGTGACATTTCTTTCTGTGATTGTGCCATCAATCAGATTACTGAGGCAAATGGGCACAGCCAGATTGGTGCCCCAACATTATTCATTGTCATCAATCTGTTATTACCTTGGACATCCAAACAGCATAGAGTGGCATGAAATAATGTTCTCCAGGATCGTGGGTCAACTTATACATAAACACAGGGCAAGTGTAAAAGAAGCAAAGAACTAAACTCTAAATAAATAAATACTAGATAAGTGAAAAGGTGGTAATAAATAAATAAATACATAAATAAATAAATAAATAAATAAGTAACATCAGTAGTAACAAGTGTAACAAATGTAACACATATAAATAAACTACTAGGAGCAGATCTAAGAACAAGGGGGACAGCACAAGTTCAGAGCCCAGACAACCAACTAGCAGAACTGGTTTGGATGATCCGGTACCTTTTTCCAGATGGTATTGGACAAATGGAGACCATGGAAGGGGTGGAAGTGGTCATTCACAATGCTATAGGCTTTACGGATTCAACGCTTTATTAAGAGGCCTATAATGGGAGTTTAGAGGACCCAAAATGGTCTTTTCTGCTGTGAGTACTAATCACTGCAGGACGATCAGAGACAGGTCAAATGCAGTATCCTGAATTTGTGAATCATTAGTGTTGCATTACTTTATATTATATTGGTTGCAGAGCAATTTGGTGGTAGAGCTTGTGCCGTGCAACAGGAAGACTGGGGTTTAAGACCCAGGGGTTCCCTGCATGGAGTTTGCATATTCTCTTCTTGTCTGTGTGGGTTTCCTCTGGCTGCTCCAGTTTGCAGCCACCGTCCAAAGGGTTATGTGGGTTGGTGATGCTAAACTGGGCCCTGATGTGTACTGTATATGTCCACCCTACGACAGGCAGATGCCCCAGCCTCCCACCACCATGTATACAACTAAGCGGGCTTGAGGATGTTATACAATGTTACATTCAATATAAGATTCATATAATAATAATAATAATTTATTACATTTAAATAGCACTTTTCTCATTACTCAAAGCATTTTAGTGAGTGGGGAGCCAATTCAACCACCACTGATGTGTAGCATCCACCTGGATGATGCGACGGCAGCCATTTTTGCACCAGTATGCTCACCACATGTTAGCTGTTACGAGGTGAAGGGTTGAGAGAGTTAGCCAATTAAAGATAGGTGATGATTAGAGGACCAGAATGATTAGGCCATGGAGGGCAATTTAGCCTGGACACTGGGATACACCCTACTCATTTCAAAAGATGCCCAGAGATCTTTTATGACCACACAGGTGGCGCAGTGATAGTGCTGCTGCTTTGCAGTAAGGAGTCTGTGGAAGATTGTGGGTTCACTTCCCGGTTCCTCCCTGTGTGGATAGCGCTTCGAGTACTGAGAAAAGCACTATATAAATGTAATGAATTATTATTATTACTATTATTACAGGGAGTCAGGACCTCAGTTTTACATCTCATCTGAAGAACGGTGCCGTTTTACAGCACAGTGTCCCCATCACTAAACTGGGGCATTGGGATCCACGTTCAGACCTTACGGTAACCTGTTCTGAAGTGCATGTAGTGTGTCTGCTGGCTATATAAATGTAAGATTGAAATGTAAAGTAAAAAATGTAGTGACCGTGGGTTGATACTGGACAACAATATACATCACCATCAGTTCATTTTCTGAATCTGCTTTCTTAAAAACAGAGTTGTTCATGACTGAGTGTCTATCAACAGGATCGGTCCTAGGATCTTTTACAAATAGAATACCTGTCCATGAAAAAGCAGACTCGCTAAATGTAAATTTGACAATATGTCTAACAGTTACTTGTTTGACTGCATGAGGAAGCTGCCATCTTTACGGAAGGCCAAAGTGAACACCGGAAGATCATGCAACTCAGACGAGATCTGAACCAGGGTGAGAGTGCGATGAGGTAACACTGTTAAATGTCAAGTGAATTCCTTATCATATTTTAGCTTTAACATTCAGCCCTCTCACACACACATGTTTGCTATAAAAAGATACCAAGTGAAAAACAAATTAATGTGAAGTTTAAAGTTGAAAATGGAAAGTAGCTGTTATGTGGGTTATTTAAAATGACAAAAATACCTAATTGTACTCTGAATTATTGGCAGTCACCTCTGCCTATAAATTGCATTTGACAGGTGATCAGAAGGATCTTCCATTGATCATGTGTCTATAATTTCATATATTTATACACCTGCCAGTCTAAGGCGCGTTGAAATCTAAATAAACAATGTAGCCCTCAGTATAAACATATGCCATATACAGTTTATTTGAATGTATTTTATAATGCATGTAGTAATGTAAAACATTGCATTTGTCATTTCAACAGATGGTGCATCACAAACATTTATAATAAAAAAATGCATTACTACAAATGTTTGTGATGCTGCATCTGCCGGAAATGGCAAATGCACTACATATGTGTCTTTTATGTACCGTTTGGGATTCATAAAGGCAGTGTTAATGTTTGTGATACACCATCTGTTGGAATAACAAATGCAATGCATTTTAATACTGCAAATGTTTGCAGGTTGATGTAAATTTTTTGATTATCACATACCTTCAGGTCTGGAATTTTTTTTTTTTTTTTTTACAACAAAAGGTTGATAGCACAGGTGAATCCTAGCTTAGAGTATGTGGAGTTTTCAGATTCCTCCCAGGTTTGTATGGGTTTCTCGTTTTTTCCTCCTGTATCTTAAAAATGCATATATTCATTTTCTTATCATTTGCAAGCTTGGCCTAGCATGAGTCTGTGCAGGTTTGTGTGTGCGACAGAAGCCTGTTACACACGTTCACCCAGTGGAGAGTGATTTATGTCCTGGCTGCTTTCTGGATCTAACAGCTGGAGCTAATTTTGTGAGTTTTACCAAGACTAGTCCAAATGGGAAAAACTGACAGCATATACGTGTCCTTTAAATTTCCATTTTCTTAAGTTACGTTTTCATTCCATGGTCTGAAGAAGTCAGACAACAACAATTTGTTTCTTGTATTGTATAGGCCAAAATTGCACAAGGAGTGCAGCAAAGCCATGACTCCCTAATAAGACAAGACTAAAAAACTCAAAATACTCTTGTAGGGAAATAAAAATGGAAGAAATCTTGGGAAAGGCAATTCAGACAGAGACCTCTTTCCAGGGAGGTTGGGTGTGCAATGGGTGCCAAAAAAAATGGGGTTACATCAAGGTTAAGACATTAACTGCTTCTTGGTGAGTGGCCAGTCCAACGCTGAGAACATTCTTGTGTACTCAAACTATGAGACTCTTAGAGATACTGCTGCAAGTCATTGGGACATAAGAGTGAACTGGAGAATCCGCCTTTAAAACAGGACTTCAGGTGGATGAGTGCAGCATTTTCTAGATGCTCAGCATTGTAAAGTGTTAACAATGGCTCCTTTAATAAAGGCTTGTTTTCTTTTCTCTTCCTTTCCTTTTTCTTGGCAACAGTCAGTGTGATCATGAAAAAGGACACAGTTTGTTTGTCTCCTCCAAACAGTAAAAGGCACGTTCACAAAAGATTCATTGTCACTTAAAACAAAGCAAAATCAGTTCTCCACAGAATGTGAAGGGAGACATTGTACACAATTCTCCATCATGAATGAAAAAAAGATCAGTTAAATTCTGAGCAAGAGAGGGCCTGACCTTCTTTCACAGCAAACATGGATACATTTTTTCTACAAATTTAAACTGAGCGACACCCTGTCTATCCTGATGACATCAACACGGTCTATCCATTTGTGCCATTGATATCCAGTCACACGCTGCAAAATTAGCAGATGGTTTGACTTAATTGATGTGAATATGAAGAACTGTCAGCAAGCTGGGAAACAGATTGGAAGAACCTGCTAAGATGCAAGCTAGACTTCAGTCACTGAACTTAATTGTTCAATTCCGAGACACTTGAAGCCATTTTTTCCCTACATAGGCATATGTTGATGAATACCTCATTTGAACTCCTACATATTGAGATGTTTTACGTTTATACTTCATGAAAAGATTTTTAAGCACAAGGGCTTAATGCTTGACAGTTATTATTAAAGAGATGCGGCAACCTCAGCATATTTGCATAGGTTTGCTGCAGACACCCTTGAGAGACAAGATGTCCATGGGAAAATGAAAAAAGAAAAAAATGATGGGTGAACTATGTAGATGAGATGAGGCAAAATCTGAGACTTGAAACAGGTAGGGAACAGAAATGTGTTCCTTTAATGTGGGATGTGACATCTTTCACATCTTCTGCAACTCCATGATAAACAATGTGATTTTTTTATGCTGTGGTGGGCTGGGCTGGTAACATCACTTCAAGAGAGGACCACCAAAGCAACAAGCTAAGTAAAAGAGCAAGCTTAGTTATGACACACTGTGCACCCCATGGTGGTCGAAGCAAAGGAGAGAATTAAAACAAAAACTGAGTGCCATTATGAACAATGCTACACATACGCTCTCTGACACTAATTAACTAACACACTAAGACTTTCAGCCAACAAATTATTCAGCAGAAATGTGTCAAGAAATGCTATGGGGGGTCCTTAATATGTAGCAATACACCTGCATAATGTCGCACAAGGGTTGTGACAATAACTTTTCTTTCTTTTGAATTTTCTTGATTTATACTCATTCCAGTGTGTGTTCAGACCAAAGTGTATGTGTTTATTTATTTATTTACTTATCTATGTATGTATTTATTTATTTAAAGAGTTTATATAAAAAGCCAAATTTCTCTGGGGACAAAAAAGTATCTATCTATCTATCTATCTATCTATCTATCTATCTATCTATCTATCTATCTATCTATCTATCTATCTATCTATCTATCTATCTATCTATCTATCTATCTATCTACAGAGAGAACTAATCAACTGAATGGCAAACCAAGAAACACAAAACCAGACATAAGGTCAAAGAAAGTTTCAAAAATGGTCATCACATTAATTTGATTTATTTTCCCCAAACCAAAACTAATAGTAGCTGCTTACTTTTCATTTGCGACTCCAAAAGCTTGAACATCTGAAGCTTTAAGCAGCCATCTTAAACAGGCATGAGGAGATGCAATAACACATCACTACATAGTATTGTGAGAGGCAGCAGGGTGTTAAGGTAGCAGCAGGGTGCAACCAATTTGAATGGAATGACCAGGAGAGGAGTTGGTTAGCCTCCTTGGTAACAACTCCGAACATTAGTCAGGCTTAGAATTCTTTGTTATTATAGTTTTTACAGTGGAATGAGTGGTGCCTCTGTAGCTAAGGTTCTGTGCTGGTTACTAGTATGTTACCAGTTCAAATCCTATCACTGCCAGAAAAGATCCTACTCTGTTGGATCCTAAACCTGAAAAAATTGCTCCAGGGGCATTGAATAATGGCTGACCACCAAAGAGCATGTAAAAAGACAAGTTCCCTTCTGGGATAAACAAAGAATATCAAATCAAACCCTCAAGGCCAAAGGTAGCTTATATATATATATATATATATATATATATATATATATATATATATATATATATATATATATATATATATATATATGGTCCAGATCTAATTATGCAATCTTCGTTACGCTATAACTTATTAAGTTTATTACACAGAGAATTCACAGCACCTGCCCTGCACATAGAGACTTCACTTAAAATTCTTTTTGTTGCTGATAGATGGCAGCACTTGCCCTGCATTCGGTTGCATAATTAGATCTGGACAACCCTGTACATATATATATATAAGCGCTGCTGCCACGCAGTTGGGTGACCTGGGGACCCAGGTTCGCTTCCTGGGTCCTCCCTGCGTGGAGTTTGCATGTTCTCCCCGTGTCTGCATGGGTTTCCTCCGGGCACTCCGGTTTCCTCCCACAGTCCAAAGACATGCTGGTTAGGTGGATTGGCGATTCTAAATTGGCCCTAGTGTATGCTTGGTGTGTGAGTGTGTTTGTGTGTGTCCTGCGGTGGGTTGGCACTCTGCCCAGGATTGGTTCCCTGCCTTGTGCCCTGTGTTGGCAGGGACTGGCTCCAGCAGACCCCCGTGACCCTGTGTTCGGATTCAGCGGGTTGGAAAATGGATGGATGAATATATATATATATATATATATATATATATATATATATATATATATATATATATATATATATATATATATAGTATATATATATAGTATATATATATAGTATATACAGTGTATATAATTACACACATGCAACTAGGTGGGAGCTGAGTGGACCAAGGGAAGGTAATTACCCACCAGGCCAGGGGATGGTGGGGTGCACTAAACCCACCTCTGTTATCTCTGCAGGCCAAGTACAGACCTGCCTGATTCAACATCACTTCCTGTTCTGGCACCCAGACTGACGTCACTCCCAGTCCCAGCCAAATTACATCACTTCTGCCTTTCGACTTATAAAGCCACCATCTTTTTCTAACCTGATCAGTTCAGTTCATGACTCAAAACAGTGCACAAGAGTCCTATTTCAAAACCCTTTTGCAGCCAGGGACAATATATGGGTGGATGCCCCAAACCTTTTTGTGTGTGTGTGTCGAGGCTGTTCATTTCACAATGTATATATATATATATATATATATATATATATATATATATATATACACAAAACCTGATACAACGAATGATAACATAAAATAAACAAAACAATCAAATATGAACAAATGAAACATAAAATATGAATTTAAACCTCAGCCAGGGGAGGATTCAATTATAACAGAAATTCTCCTTGCAAAAAAAACAAATGTCTAAAAAACTATCAGAGAACTCAAGTGAATAAATGTTTCTTTCAATTTAATGTACCAACTTTTATTCAGAGCAACACTACATGACAATAAACAAGTCGAGAATAAAACACAGATATTAACGACTATCTGCATATCCACGTCACATGGCACTCTTTAGGAGGAAGATTACACCGTCCCAGATTTACATTGCATCCCACATATTTCCTTCCTTTGTATCTCGAGGGTTATCAGGAAAAAGTCTGCTCGATTTGAGCTCATTTCATAGATAAGCCGAAGCAAGATAAATGAAATGCGGCAAGGGGAAGATGAGCATAAAAGAGAAAAGGAGGCCTGCAGCAGTAGGGATGTGCACTGCAGACTCCCCCAGCACAAATTAATCACAAGATTAAGTACACCTCCGTCTAATGTGTCAACAACACAAGAGAAGTCAAACGATGCCATTCAAGGTGGGGAAAAGGTGCTTTAACCTCAACTAAAGCAGAAACTTTTCTCAGTTCATACGGCTACAAGCTAAAGGATTGAAAAAAAAAAAGAAACACTAGGAAAAGAGCCCCCTTGAGCGGAAGAAGAAAGGTAAGGCTGATCCAAAGCACTCATCTTTTATAAACTGCCAAGCTTTTAATTGGAAAAAATCCAATGAGGTTATTGTGAGTCGGCAACATGCAAAAGTCCAATGTGTTTATCCTGTGGGCGACAGTAATGCGGAGCGCCTGCTGCGTTAATAAGATACTCTAAATTAAATTCTGAATGCAGAGTTTGTAAAACAGTTTGGATTAGGGGATGAATGAAGGAATTAATATTCCTAAACCAATGTGAAATGTGAGATTCAACTCTAACAATGTGCATTTTGTATAGCACCAATTACAGTACACTTAAAGGCATCACGTTCCATAAAATCAAAAACACACTGTAGAAAACCCACACCAGCATCACGTTCACGGTCTTCCATGTCTGTTAAGCAGTATATTAATAAACCAAACAAATTAATAATATAATATAATATAATATAATATAATATAATATAATATAATATAATATAATATAATATAATATAATGTCAAAGCTACCTTGGCTGTTCGTTTGTCTGTCCAGGATTTTAAATCATGTGTAGCTCACAAACTGTTTGAACTATTGACCTGAAATTTGGTACACATATACTACGTGATGTCTACTATCCGCTTTTGGAATCAACTCTTGGCAGTGGCCAGCAGGGCAGCCATGCAGCGCATGCATACGGGCGCCGAACTCATCCCTACCACCTTAGCCATCACGTCCTCTACCTCTTCATATCTTAAATCGTTATTGAGGCAGATTGAAGACTTAAGTGCCAGCTTAAGTGAAAAATTAAGGAAAACATACTAAGTACTTGCAACACAAACATTGACTTAATCAGTTTTAACATAAAAAAGTGCCTACAGAAGAAGAGAAGAAGCGGTAGGAATGGAGAAAAGAAGAGCTGCTCAGGAAGCAGAAAGCGCATCGACCTCTGAGCAAACAAATGGTAAACGTACAGAGAAAGAGGATGAAAACTAGGAATGCTCAAGTCAAGCATATTCATTGCACGTTATCGTGCAGTGCACCATTACTGGTATAATATAATACAGGGTGAGTCAAAATTATGTTAACATTTGAATGGAGTAAACAAATTTATTCACAAACCATACTTCATAAGTGCAAGATGATTTACAGGAATGTCTCAACCTGTTCACTATCATGTTCAACACATGTACCATATGTGGCACATAAATTGTCCACAAAAATTGTATATAAGTATATGCATAGCAGTACCATTAGTGTTAACATAATTTTGACTCTCCCTGTATAATATATGTTTCAGGGGTCCAGTATTGTGGCTTCAAATCCTACACCCACTTACTATATATCTTTATGGACTTTACCCTCTTCCATGTATTTCTATGAGCTTTGCTCCCAGTACTTCCTTCTTCCTTACACTTGCCAAAAGTGGGTGTCTTAAATTAACCGGTGAATGCAGATTGACCACTTGTGAGCAGACCGTGTCCAGGGCTCCTTCCTGCTTTGCACCTGAGAGCTCCAGAGAGATGTTCTTCTCCCCTTCCCTATAGTGGACTACACAGATTAAATCATGAATGAATGATAATGATATAAAGTAGGCTGGTAAGGACATGCAGAGGTCAGCCTTACTGGTTCAAATCCTGCTTGTAGTCAATGGCTACGTGGAGTATGCCGGTACTCCCAATGTCTGTGTGTGTTTCTCTGGGTATTCTAAAATGACCCAAAAAGTCTCTTGGTAGTTTTCAATTCTAAATTTGCTCTTTGTGAGCATCAGTATGGGTGTGTATTTGGGTAGTGCCTTCAGTGGAACTTGCACCTGGTTTAGTGGTAATTCATGCCTTATGGGTAATGCTTCCAGGAAAGATGTTGGCCCATTACAGCCTTGAATTGAATGAGGTAGATTTGAAAATGTTTTCTTAAGGTATAATGTAATATCCATCTTAGTATCAGGATTAGTGTCTATATGTTTCTGTCCAGTTTCTATAGATAGATAGATAGATAGATAGATAGATAGATAGATAGATAGATAGATAGATAGATAGATAGATAGATAGATAGATAGATAGATAGATAGATAGATAGATAGATAGATAGATAGATAGATAGATAGATAGATAGATAGATAGATAGATAGATAGATACTTTATTAATTCCAAGGGGAAATTCATATACTCCAGCAGCACCTTACTGATACAAAAAACAATATTAAATAAAAGATTGATAACAACGCAGGTAAAAACAGACAATAACAGGTATAAAGACAATAACTTTATATAATGTTAATGTTTACCCCCCCCCCCCCCCCCACCAATTGAAGAGTTGCATAGTTTGGGGGAGGAACGATCTTCTCAGTCTGTCAGTGGAGCAGGACAGTGACAGCAGTCTGTCGCTGAAGCTGCTCCTCTGTCTGGAGATGACACTGTTTAGTGGATGCAGTGGATTTTTCATAATTGATAGGAGCCTGCTGAGCGCCCGTTGCTCTGCCACAGATGTCAAACTGTCTAGCTCCATGCCAACAATAGAGCCTGCCTTCCTCACCAGTTTGTCCAGGCATGAGGCGTCTTTCTTCTTAAAGCATCACAAACATTTTTAGTAATAAAATCCATTGCATTTTCCACTCCAACAGATGACACATCACAAACATTAACACTGCTTTTTCAAAACCTATACCAAATAGCATATAAGAGAGATGTACAGTATGCAATGCCATGCATGGTGCCCTGCAAATGTTAATACTGAGGTCTATGCTGATTATTTAGGTTTTACCTGATCTTAGGTGGGGAGCACAGTTAGTAATATGTATGTGAAAAAGGTTTGTCTGTGTGTCACATGATTACTTGCAAACTACTGGGGTTAGATCTTGGTTTTAATCGAAAGCTTATGACCTGATACCTTGTGGAAAGTCAAACAACTTGAGGTTATGACAAACTCAGAAAAGTAAAGTGATTAACAAAGTGACATGACAGAAAGAAAAGCTGAGCATCTTACTGGTGGGCAGAAAAGCTTATTGTTATAAAAGCTCAGTCCTCAGAAGCCCAGAGCCCACTACATACATCTTTCAAATTCATAATCAAGTGTAAGAATTATGTTTATTGATTATTGACTGTGCATCATGGAAAGCACTTAGTACAGAATAGAGCACGCAAGAAAAAGAACAAGAGAGCGATGCATGCTGACAAATGAGCACTAATTTGGAAAGGTACATCTCCAATGTGATCACTGTGAAGCTGTGTCATAGTGAAATCTAAACAATAGCTCGCTAAAATGGAAAAGCTCAGCTTGCTTTATATGAACTACCTTCATTTGAGGACTGGAGGTCTGTGTGTTTCATAATAGAATAGAATAGAATAAACAAGTTTAAACACAGCCTGTATGGAGTTTGCATATTATCCTCATGCTCCGGCCTCCCATGACATTGAATTAGATTAAGCAGGGCACAAAATTTAAAAATAAAATCCTATATGTGTAATGTATTAACATGGCACAGTGTTAATCCATTTAGTACTGAACAGGCTTTCTTCTAAATGTGTTGTCTTACTCCCCAAGTCTTACTACCCAAGTCCAAGTTTGCATGCATGTGAGTGAGTGTGTCTCGAGATGAAATGGTCCCTCATTCAGGGATGGTATGGTTTCTGGATTGGTCAGTATTGTTGTGATAGTCTCTGGCTTCCATTGACAGAAAAATGGGGATGGATGGATGGATGGATGGATGGATGGATGGATGGATGGATGGATGGATGGATGGATGGATGGATGGATGGATGGAAGAGTGTGTTGTGTCTACACAGGTCTTTTCCATTGTAGCTTCTGCCAACATACCAGTCAAACATCTGTTAGATTGGCAATTCTTAATCTATAGAACTAGACAGACCTTTATTTGTTCCCAGGGGAAATTTGCCTTTTTACAAAAGCTCTTTAAAGAAATAAATGAATAAACAAACAAACAAACAAATAAATAAATAAACACACACATACACCAGAATGACTGAAAAGGAAGAAAATTTTGAAATGAAAGAAAACTTCTGACTTAGCAGTCATAGTCAGGTGATGCATTGTGCAGGCGTTTTGTCGTTGGTATAACTAAGCTCCCCATTCTTGACAAATTTCTGCTGCATAATTCATTAGGCTGAAAGTCCTCAGTGTTAGTGTGTCACAGAGAGAAGCTGTGGAGCATTGTTCATAATGGCACTCAGTTTAGTTTTAATTCTCTCCATTGCTATGACCGCCAGAGGGTCCCAGAGTGTTCCCCATGACTGAGTCTGCTCTTTAAGTTAGCTTGTTGAATCGGTGGTCCTTTCTTAAAGTGATCTTACCAGCCCAGCACACCACAGCATAGAAAAATCACACTGACCATCATAGAGTTGTAGAAGATGTGGAGGATGTCACTATCCACATGAAAGGACCTCAGTCTCCTAAGAAAGAAGTGCCTGCACTTCCCTTTCTTATTTAGTTCCTCTGTGTTTCAAGACCAGTCCAACCTGTCTTTGATGCGTCACTGATCTGTGCCGGCATGTTTGTGGAATCTATTAATTCTTCATTGCAAATCCATCCATTCATCCTTTATCAAATTCACTCAATGCAATTTGGAGACTATGGGAGGAAATCCTATCTTGGCAACACTGGGCAATGTCAGTGCATAAGTATTCAATATGCAATTTATTTTGGTGCTGTCATAATGCAATAAGGAGACCAGGCTTCATATCCCAGGTGCTCCTTCAGTCAAGCTTGCATGTTCTCCCCGTGTCCAAATGGGTGGCCAGGTGCTCTAGTTTCCTCCCACAATGGAAAGACGTGCAAGATATTAAAGTGGACTTACTAAATTTCCCCGTGTGTGTGTGTAATGTGTATGTGTTCACCCTATAATGGACTGACTTCATGTCCAGGGGTTTTTCCTACCAGTTGCTGAGATGGTCTCCCATGACCCTGGGTTAAGTAGTTTAAGAAGATGGACAGATAACCCATATGCCACATAAGAACAGCATTGTAACGAGACACTTTAGATACACTATTGAAGGAATAGGCTGTGTTTACAGTCAAAACTACAGTACATCAAACATGCAAACTATGAATACAAGGTGCTTAATGAAATGCAAATACAAAATGGCATTTGGGCATGAAACAAGATTAATAATAAAGCATCATACCCAACCCCCTGCCAAAAACTCTGAGTCTAAGCGAATGTAATGTTTGGACAAATTAAGTCATTACAGTGGAAACATCAATAGATTAGAAACATCATCTGGTCCATTCGGTAAACTGCATCATGTAAAACGAGTTCAAATAAAAAAAGAATATTAAAAAATCCTAATTAGGTTTTAAGGTCCTTTTCTTGTTGCCTTATTTTTCTTCCATTCCTATTGACCTAAAAATGATTTTGATTAGATTAGTTTGTGCTCATAACCAAGGAAATAACTACTTGTTACCTTGGAGCCTGATGTTTGGAGTCGGGTGAATTTTCACCCTGTCCCTTAAAAGAAGCACTATTCTGTTTTCAGCCATGTCTTTCAGATGAGCCTTTAAACTACAGAATCCATTATCAGTCTCTCTCTTTCTTTGTCTTCTTTATTCTGCAGATGTTACAGGACCTGCTGCCCAATGCTGGCTTGAACTAAATCAAGCTCTCAGTTTTTTTTTTTTTTTTTCTGGATTGAGCGGCTCTTTACCCGGCCTTTCACTTTGACCCACGTGCATAAGGCATCTGAATGTTATTTCAACAGGGCAAGACAAGCAACACAGTTACACTTTATGAGGGGGTCTATAGGCAGAAAAATAGGCAACGGCACTGAAGGAGCAACAAAGACACAAAAAAAAAATGAGGCTTCAAAACAGGACCACATCAATAAACGGAATCACATTTGGCTGGTGTGACTCAGCTACTAGCAGACCGCTCATTTATGAAGCTTTAAAATAAATGGGATGCGGAAGAGAACAACTTGAGTGAGAATAAGCCATTTAGTTTAATGCAGCTGATCAATCCCTATTCATCTTTTTATCTTATTGAAAATATCATCAAAATGAGGTTTGAAGGTCCTTAAAGTATTACTGTCTACCACACTATATTTGTTCCACATGATGCCTATAGATTTCTGTGTGAAGAAAAAACTTTGTGAAGTTTGTGTAAAATGTCCTCTTGTCTAGCTTCCGTCTGAGCCCCCAATCATGTTAAAATAGCAGCTGGTATTTACCCCACTGATTACTTTCATAATATTTGATGTTTTTTTGGAAGAAATAAGTGGATAGGACTGGCGAGCTTTGTTGGGCTGAATGGCCTATTCTCGTCTAGAGTGTTCTAATGTTATTAAACATGCTCCTGGTACCTTCAAATGTTTTGGTTGGTTTATCCTTCAGACTTTCCTCATACAGATCTGAACTCAGTAGAGCTGATCTTCTCTGGACTTTCTCTAGCACTGTGTTATGTAATAATGGGGTCCAACATTAATTTTTGGCTGAGAAATTATGTACCCTTTTTCTGTTTTGTCTTCTATAACAGCTTTGGTTTGGACATCCATCCATTTTCTAAACCTGTTAATCCAGAGCAGGGTCGCAGGGAAGATGGAGCCCATTCCAGCAAGCACTGGGTGCAATGTAAGAACAATCCCTCATCAAATTAGCATTGCTACCTGCATGACTTTGGACTGTTAGAGGAAATGCATACAGACACTGGGAGAACATACAAATGCCTTGAAGGAAGCATCTGGGACTTCAACCCCAGAATCTTTTCTACATTTACATTTTTCACAGCATTGGTCACCATTGGCTTGTATCACATTCTAAACTCCATGAAAACATCAGATTCAATTGTTTTTCTCAGTTTATAGCATTCCATGCAGTTCTTGCTCAGCGATATACATAGGACAAACTTCAAAAAGAATTGCAACATGAATACATGAACATCGCAACGCTGTCAGAAGAAAGGACTCATGATCACTGATCTACACGCATGCTAAATCAAATTTAAGGCCAGAACCAAAAGTACCAGAGAGCTGGCCGAATCTTGGCTATCAAATGAGAATGCCATCAACAGACATTTGTACATAAATCCAGCAAATGCAAGCTTAAGAAGAACATGTTCATAATAAATAAAATCTTTACAACATATGGGGTGGGGGGGGCCCTTTCACATTGACTTTGCCCACCCCCACCTCCTTGCTGCCCAACTACGTCATTTTTGCTATATATTGCCTTTGATTCTTGTAAGTCTAAGCATTATCCTCTGATGAAGGCCCCTGGTAGGGGCTGAAAACTCAGGAATAAAAACTACTTTATGATACGTGATTCATTTTCTCCCTTTGTGGATCTCCAGCTGCAAATATGCAAACCGTATCACAGACCTTCTCTTCCATATACATATATATATATATATATATATATATATATATATATATATATATATATATATATATATATATATATATATATATATATATATTGTGGCGGACGGCTGGAGATCCTGCTCATCTAGGACACCTGGAAGATGGGAGGACCGGGAGAGGGACAATACCTTCCCCTGGACACGAGAGGGCATGCACCCTAGTTTGCATCGGGGCCACAGACCACGGAATCAGAGCTTAGAAGCTCAGCCCTGTTGGGGCCTGTGGCCAACACTAGGGGGCGCCCGGATGACTACGGAGCCTTGGACTGGAGCACTTCCGCCACACCAGGAAGTGTTGCCGGAGCAGGAACCACATACACCCAGATGGCTTCTGAGTGCCCATGCAGCACTTCTGCCACACCAGGAAGTGCTGCAGGAAGGTCATCATGGAGCACATCCGGGTGCAATATACTGTAAAAGGGGCCGCCTCACTCCATTCAGGGAGCCAAAGTTGGGAGGCAGAAGACAGAGCTTGAGGTAGAGGAGTGGAGGCGGCAGGAGAAGAGAAGAAAAGAGAGAAAAGAAGAAAGGACTGAGTAATTGTGGGTGATTGGTGCATTGTGCTGTGTTGTATAAAGGAGAAGAATTAAAAGTGTGTGTTTTTGGGACTTGCGTCTCAGTGTCTGTGTGTAGTCGGGTTATATTCCACTATATACAGTATATAATATATACAGTGATCCCTCGCTATATCGCGCTTCGCCTTTCGCGGCTTCACTCCATCGCGGATTTTATATGTAAGCATATTTAAATATATATCGCGGATTTTTCGCTGCTTCGCGGGTTTCTGCGGACAATGGGTCTTTTAATTTCTGGTACATGCTTCCTCAGTTGGTTTGCCCAGTTGATTTCATACAAGGGACGCTATTGGCAGATGGCTGAGAAGCTACCCAACTTACTTTCTCTCTCTCTCTCTCTCTTGCGCTGACGTAGGGGGGTGTGAGCAGGGGGGCTGTGTGCAGCTGCTTCCTGAAGGACATGCTGCACGGAGCTTCGCATACTTAAAAGCTCAAAGGGCACGTATTGATTTTTGACTTTGTTTTTCTGTGGCTCTCTCTCTGTCTCTTCCTGCTCCTGACAGAGGGGGTGTGAGCTGCCGCCTTCAACAGCTTTGTACCGGCGGTGCTTCGCATACTTAAAAGCCCTATTGATTTTTTTTTTTGACTGCTTGCTTTGCACTCCTTTGAAAAGGAAGATATGTTTGCATTCTTTTAATTGTGAGACAGAACTGTCATCTCTGTCTTGTCATGGAGCACAGTTTAAACTTTTGAAAAAGAGACAAATGTTTGTTTGCAGTGTTTGAATAACGTTCCTGTCTCTCTACAACCTCCTGTGTTTCTGCGCAAATCTGTGACCCAAGCATGACATTCTAAAAATAACCATATAAACATATGGTTTCTACTTCGCGGATTTTCCTATTTCGCGGGTGGCTCTGGAACGCAACCCCTGCGATGGAGGAGGGATTACTGTAGTACATATAATATATATATATATAATATATATATATCTGCCACGTCTGTTAAGGGTGGCTTGTCTGTCGCCAAGGTAACCACAGGTTCGCAGTGCCACAAAAACAACTACAAGCTGAATACTGCCACACGATGGGTGATACAGGGAACCAGTGGTGTAGCTAAGGGTGGGCGGAGGGGGCGGTCCGCCCCGGGCGGCACATTTTTGGGGGCGGCATTATTGGCCAAAAGGCTCAGAACACTTCACGTGTAAGCAGCAGGGTTCGGAAAAATATCACTCATGAATGAAAAAAAGTCAAATTCTCTGATGTTCATCCACAAATGCTTCAAAAATCATTTTCAGACGGTCCTTCTGTGACGGCATCAGACACGGCAGTTGATATTTATGAGGCAATAACAAAAATAAACAGAAACTTTACACCGATAATAATTTCTAGGAAGATAAACAACTAATTCACAATGTATAATTTCGTTTTGTTAACAATCCGAATGCGTTCTTGCTCATCCCCACCTATCGCTTGTACACTATACCAGTTCTGGTTTTCGCAGCGTAATTATATTAAACTAATAATCAGAACACGGCTTATCAGTGTGTCTGTACTATATTTTTGTCTAGTTGATGCTTTAAAATAATTATATGTGAAAAAATATTGCTGTTTCTCTATATATAAATAAATATATGCAAAATGTATCTTAATTTTTCTCCATACGTCATTTTAATTTTCTATTTAAATAGTTTAACATATTCAGATACGTTGGAGGGCGGCAAATTGAAGCAACGCCCCGTCCCGAGTGGCGCAAACTCGAGCTACGCCACTGCAGGGAACATTATAACTTGGCCACTGACCTGGCCCCAACCCTGCCTGTTTGCTGTGTCTGTGTATAATAGATATAATAGATCCAACTACAATAAATATTGTCGTTGTTCCAGTTCAGAGTGGAATAAAGCTGGTTTTGCTAAAGTACTGAGACTCAGCTTCGTCTTTGGGGTGCAAGACATCGACTCACACGTCACTACATATATATTTAAAATGTATTATTATTATTACTGTATTATCATTATATAATTTTTGGATGGAGTATTTTTTTAATCAGATTCTAGTGGGGAAACGACTCAGGGCAGGATACCAGTTCATCTCAGGGTGAACTCACACTGAGGCCAGTTTACATGTAACAGTTAATATAATTTGTATGTGGGAATAACTCACACAGACATGAAGAGAACATGCCAACTCCACATAAACAATGCAGGTGCTTGATTCACACCTAGGAGGCTGGTTCTGTGAGGCTAACCACTCTATCACCATGTTGCTCTTCCATTAAATGATACTACGTAAATTAAAAATAAGATGACAATATATTTAACTGGTACTCTGTTTAGGGTCAGCTCTTGACTTGTGGTCATTGCTTTTGTAATAGGCTCTGGGGAAAAGGCACATCAAAATCATCATTATTATTATTATTGTTGCTGTTGTTGTTGTTATTCATCAGCATCAAAGGAATGTGCTCAAGTTGCATGTTAAGAGCAAGTGCAGGTTGTGTCGACAACAAAAGGAGCACATCAGTCATATTGTTGCAAGATGTCAGTACTAACACCAAAAGAATAGACTAATTGACACAATCAGATAGCTACTTGTACTGATCAATGCCTCAAGAGCTTAACCTACAAGAACATAATCACTGGTATAATCACCAACCTGAAAAAGCCATTCAGACAGAGAACGCCTTCATCATTTTCGACAGATGGACCAGACATCATACTCGATGATCACAGTCTACCTATTGGCTCACATCACATGAAATGAGAGGTTAAAGGAGGTTTTATATTGGAATGGTATGCCAGTCCATCACAAAGCGCACACTCACTCTCAAGAACTCATTTGAGGTGGCAATGTGATCCATTATGTGTATATTCTTGATTTGGTGGGGTAGAAAGAAACAAGTAAATGTACAAACAGGCTACATGATACATTATAAATCTTGCTTGATTCAATTCAAAGTTTTAGGGTACATGATAGTTCCCAGTCCATCGCAAGGCACACTTACACACACTTACACAGGGCACATTTAGAGTCTCCAACAAAACTAATATATACAGAGATGGAAAAAAGACTGGAAAATTGAGGCAGCAACCCTGTCTACTGCTTCACCTTGACTTACACACATAAACAAGACAGGCTGCTTGAGAACTGGCCTGTCATGAATTGACTGGCAGTTGGCTATGACTGGCTTCATCTTCCCATGACCCTGTATTGGAAACAGCGGGCTTGAAACACAATGAAATTAAAACTGCAAGAATGTCAGCGCAGATGAGTTGTGAAAATGAATGGCAGCATAACATCATAGATATATATATGTGTGCGTATACTGTATATATATATATATATATATATATATATATATATATATATATATATATATATTTAAACATGGATGAAGACTGCAGTTACTGGATTTTTATGAAATGAAAGACATGGCAGACCTGGACAGGATTATGACATCTAAAGACGTTACATTGACAATAAATGTCTGAGTAGTTAAAGCACTGGCATTCCCAGTAGAAACATATGGCTGTGAAAACTAAACCTTCAGAATAGCCGAGCGAAAGAAAATCAATACTTTTGAATTGTGGTGCTGTTGAATATTGCTGCTCATTCCATGGACTATAGAACAGACAAATTGGCCAGTTAGAGATAAGATGACACCCAATATCAAGGCAGAATTATTTACAGTCAAATTAATGCTAAAATACTGTATATCACTGATAGCTAAAAAACGACAAAGAAATGACAAAGAGCTGGACAGAAATAGAGTGCCATTGTGGAAAAAATGAAAAACAAGCCAGAGGACAAAATGACATTGCTAGTGCTGTCTATGAAGACAGCAAGAGGTGGAATATAACTATATAGATGAAAAACAAACACCATTTCACATATAATACATTGCTTATGCAATAAATATTGTACTCTCTTAGAATCAATTCATCTCCTAACTTATTTATCCAGTTCGGGGGTGTGGAGAGATATTGCCTAGAGTGGCAGCAAGGTGTACAGGGTTGTAATAATAATAATAATAATAATACATTTTATTTATATAGCACCTTTGCCATGCTCAAAGAGCTTGGATCCATCCTTGGATAGGACGCTTGTCCATATATTTATATATTATTGTGATGTTAATGAGTTAAATTGTACTTTTGTGTAATGTTAATAACACAAGTAGTTGATTTAGTTGTCTGCACTGTCTCCTTTATGTAGAGGCGAAGGAGATGAGGCCACCAAATCATGCAGCTGGGGTACAGACGCCACCAAGTATTTGAGGGGAAACATTGTGTTTGTGTTCTTTGATTCCTGTTTTGGATTTGTGCTTTTATGTCCCTTAGAATTTCCTGGATTTAAAGCCTTCACTTATTTGAATATCCCGTTTTTGGCTGGCTATTTCCCCAATTTTGTTTCTTTAGGTTTTGCTTTTTAGGTAAATCCTATTTTTGCGTTTTTTCTTCCTTACCTTTTTTTGTCCTTTTTAAGTAAGCTTAATCTTTAACTTTAAAGAAACTTTGCTGTTGCTGTTTGTGGATCAGAGGTTTCACAGTTTCCCTCTCATTCTTTATGGACACTTTTAACTATAGATATTTAAAAGCCATAATCTCTGCACTGACTCATAAGAGACATTAAAAGAAAAATTAAAAATTACCTGAAAAATCATAGTCAGCAAACGGGCCAAGATTCAAAACACAACCGAGTGTCAAAACCAAAGCGAGAACTAAAATATGGAGTGGAGATTCACAAACTGAGGAGAGCAAAATGAAAGTATTTTATTGCAGCAGAACAAGAATTTTTCCAACAAACCCTGCAGCTGTTGAGGATGACCTTTAAAACATTACCCTGATGATGTTACCAACAAGTCTGCCACAATGCATTCTGGGAATCGTTGCCAAGTAAGTGAGAACTACTAAGAGCCTAAAATGGTGGTGCCCATCAGGAAAACAAAATGGTATCATAGATAGATAGATAGATAGATAGATAGATAGATAGATAGATAGATAGATAGATAGATAGATAGATAGATAGATAGATAGATAGATAGATAGATAGATAGATAGATAGATAGATAGATAGATAGATAGATAGATACTTTATTAATCCCAAGGCTAAATTCACATACTCCAGTAGCAGCATACTGATACAAAAACAATATCAAATTAAAGAGTAATAAAAATGCAGGTATAACAGAAATTCTTAGAATGAGATTTGGAGTCTGACTTTCAGACACCTAGACACAGCGTTACTTATTATACAGTTACTATTGTTCTTTATGCTGTGACGTAACTATAACGTCGTTGTGTTTATTGTTAACCAAAGATTTCAAGTTAATGCTATCAATTTTACATTAAACAGTTTACTTAGTAATTTAGCTGCGTTTTTTGCAATATCTTGGGGATTCTTGCCACTTTATTATTGTTCTGTAAGTGCTACGTAGTAAATTTTTCACCTTGAAAGTTAGTTGTACAGTAAAAATCGATGGCTTTTTAAATGGTTATCTGTAAAGGTAAAACTAAAAGCCGGCCCGCGGGCCCGGCATGGATGTTTCGAATTTTTTAAATCCTCAACAGGATTCTGGTCTGTTATGAAATTTAAATCGTGGGCAAATTTTTACCCTCAACAGCCTGAACTGAGTCACTTTGACCCAATGTCTCTGAAAATTCATTTTTTCTTACTCTGTTTCGTAAGAGAATTGCAAAATTTTGTGTATTTCATTGTTAGGTTTTCTGCATTAAGTGCACTTTTCAGTCAATTGCTATTGAATGTTGATGTTACATAGTTTGATGTTAATCTCGAGTTGTTACGATACGTTATTATTATTCATGTTCAATAAAGGCTGCCTAGTTGCGTCGCAAGCAATTAAGGCTCCTTGGTCAGTCTGAGTGCGCATGTATGGTGAATGTCGAATGTACATGCACCAAAGCTGAGAAAAAATAGGCCTTTTTTGCGCTGCAGCATCAGGCCCAATTTCATCTTAATCTGCCCCTTACTATGAGCGAACATGAGTTTCAAATTCAGAATGCTGGTTCCATGAGGCACAACCCAAACCACAACACCACTCAGTCCTTCTGTTTGCTATTATTTAATTGAGATCAGGGTCCTGAGGAGCAGGTGCCTGCACTTGTTAAAAGATGAGAGACAAGTTCAAATGGACATTCTTAATAGTCTATTCTAGAAATTTAGGTGGGAATACTAAAAATGTGAATATTGGATATATTCATAATTTTCATAACTGTATTAGTCTGCAACTGGCTGTAATTAACTATACATTTTAAAAATGGTGTGTCCAACTGCCTTTAGGAAGGTAACCACACTCGAGTGCAAAGGATTCCTACATTTGGTGCACTTCTACGCTAATAAATGTACTGCCATGTAAATGCATTCTGGATTGGAATTAGGCAAGAGAAATGTGCCAGAATAAAATAACAAAACGCTGGTTGTGTCTACCTGAATGGTCTCTGACTCCTAATATTAACACACTGCTTATTGGTTGTACTCAATCTGTTTCCCCTATGGCTTGTCTGCAAGAGCATTCGAAACACCTTCACATTCTTATTATGATATAATCAATCTTGCCGGTGACAAGGAGCTTCCACTTTCCACAGCGTGCTCTATCTGCTGCTTTGTATTCCATCTCATGTCAGTAGATGTCACTGTGATTGATAGCTGTCTCTACATCCCTCTGCTCGCCGGTGATTTAGGCTTCCCAGTTTTTTGTTTTTCTTGTTATTACTTTTCCTTTTTCTTTCATCACAATTATATCCAATTAGTAGTTTCACTTTTTTTGTTATGGCTTTTTTAAGGATATTCATGTTCAAAATAATGTCTTAATAAAAACAGGAGTGCAAGGATAGAGTTCAGTTCAGATTTGCATGCCGGAGATCAGTAAAGATGTGAGGAAATGGAGCATGTGACATACTGGACTCAGGCTGATCTGTTTATGAGACGATGAGTCAGCAGTGGAACAGAGGTCTTAATAATACAAAAAAAAGTGAATTTAAAACATCTGTTTATTTTAGGAAGATCATCAAATTAGCCATTTAGGAATTCAGCAACCCTGGCAAACGTATAGAGAGAGGGTGACGCAGGGATAAACAAGCGCACTGCAGGCTGCCAAAAATCCAAGTGTCAATTAGCCTGCTATCATATAAGCGGCTCTCGTGTATTTGCCTTTGCCTTTGAGCTGTTTGTTTGCTGGCTGCTTCTCAGACAGAAAATTCTCTGTAAGTCTGATCCTTTCTAAAATACAATTAAAGAACTTCAAGAAGAGCGAATGCAAGGCCTCATTTTGTGTCAATGCCTGCGTTAATGAAGTGAAGGCACTTACTTGAGTGCTTGCTATGGCAGTCACTGTGGCCGAGAAGCTAAGGTAATGGGCTGAAAACTGAAAGGTAGCAGGTTCAGTGCCCATCACTGGGTGACTGAGGGAATCATTTAATCTGATTAGGATCTGGGTGTCAAAACATGAAATATTTCCATGTCTGCAATTAAATTGGTCAGCAAATCACTTAACCTGATTCAGATCTGGGTGACAAAATATGGAATATTTCAGAGTCCATCAATAAGTTACAGAACAAACCATTGACAGTAAATTCATTGAAATATGTGCATCAAATTATGGAATATAATTTAAACTGCATGTAAATGATCCAGTTTAGCTGGCATTGTAACACTGGGAACAATGAAGGAACCAGTCATGGGCAGGGCCCACACTTTTATACAATGTCTAATTCACCCAACCTGCACATCTCTGGGGATGTGGGAACAAAAACATTGTACCCGAGGTAAACCCGCATTGTCAATGACCAAGACAAGAGTTAACCGCTGCACTACTGTGTTCGTCTATGTACAATATGAGATTTCTGTTTGTTTATCCATTTGTTTGTTTGCTAACCACACAAAAATTACAGAATCGGTTTTCTCAAAAATTTTTTTTTAATATATTATTGATTTTATTGTAATCATTCCATACAAATGCAGTAATCCCTCCTCCATCGCGGGGGTTGCATTCCAGAGCCACCCGCGAAATAAGAAAATCCGCGAAGTAGAAACCATATGTTTATATGGTTATTTTTATATTGTCATGCTTGGGTCACAGATTTGCGCAGAAACACAGGAGGTTGTAGAGAGACAGGAACATTATTCAAACACTGCAAACAAACATTTGTCTCTTTTTCAAAAGTTTAAACTGTGCTCCATGACAAGACAGAGATGACAGTTCTGTCTCACAATTAAAAGAATGCAAACATATCTTCCTCTTCAAAGGAGTGCGTGTCAGGAGCAGAGACTGTCATAAAGACAGAGGAAAGCAAACAAATCAATAGGGATGTTTGGCTTTTAAGTATGCGAAGCACCGCAGCACAAAGCTGTTGAAGGCGGCAGCTCACACCCCCTCCATCAGGAGCAGGGAGAGAGAGAGAGAGAGAGAGAGAGAGAGACAGAGAGACAGAGACAGAGAAAAACAAACAATCAAAAATCAATATGTGCCCTTCAAGCTTTTAAGTATGCGAAGCACCGTGCAGCATGTCGCTTCACTAAGCAGCTGCACAGAAGGTAGCAACGTGAAGATAATCTTTCAGCATTTTTAGACGAGCGTCCGTATAGTCTAGGTGTGCGAACAGCCCCCCTGCTCACACCCCCTACGTCAGGATCAGAGAAAGTCAGCGCAAGAGAGAGAAAGAGAAAAGTAAGTTGGGTAGCTTCTCAGCCATCTGCCAATAGCGTCCCTTGTATGAAATCAACTGGGCAAACCAACTGAGGAAGCATGTACCAGAAATTAAAAGACCCATTGTCCTCAGATATCCGTGAACCAGCAAAAAATCTGCGATATATATTTAAATATGCTTACATATAAAATCCGCGATAGAGTGAAGCCGCGAAAGGCGAAGCGCGATATAGCGAGGGATCACTGTAGATCAATTTTTACAAAAAATAGGATTGAAAACAAATTAACCCTCACCCCTGAGAAAGAGAGCATGGCCAACATAGTAAAACTTAAAGCTAGTAAACATAAGTAAATTGATGAGTTTAAGAGGAAGGCCTAAGCGAAGATTTATGGATGTGGTGAGAGAGGACGTGCAGGTGATGGGTGTGACAGAGAAAGATGACGAGGACAGAAAGATATGGAAGAAGATGATCTGCTGTGGCAACCCCTAACAGGAGCAGCCGAAAGAAGAAGTGGATAAAGATAAATGGAGAAGAAAAAGAAATGGGAAGAGAATCTGCTTCCTCAGTGCTTTAAGAGCTTAATCTAAAATATTATTGATTAGATCTTGCCAGGTTTTGAAAAAGTTCTGCACAGATCCTCTAAGTGAGAATTAGATTTTTTTCCAATTTCAAATAGTAATAAACATCAGTTACTCACTGACTTAAAATTTTGCGTAGTTGTTGCTGCAACTTAAAACATCGGCTCTATGCCATGTTGGGAAGAATGGTTATAATAGTAGGGGGGCAATTTAAAAATCAATTTAAAAAATATGGAGACTACAATTCCTATCAGTTAGCAGGAGTGTGCTGGTGCTGATGGGAGGAGTTTTATAACGGCCAAAGTACGACCTTATCAAAGACAACAGGTACGCACAATTCGAACAACACAATTTCAGCTCTTGTCTAAAAATATGTTTTTGATCATCGTGAGTTGTGTTTAACTATGTTGAATTTACAAAAGACAGTTCTTCCCTGTTTATTTATGCCTGGGCAATGCCGGGTACTTCAGCCAGTTACTATATAAGCTAAATCTTACTACTTGGTGTCTACCTGCTTTAATTTGTTGTCTGCTACTTATCCATTTTGCACACTAAGGAGCTCATTTTAACCTTAATCTGTTTGTTTGCCAATTATGCAAAAACATCATCTAACTGATTTTAACGAAATTTATCAATGGTCAAACGTAAAACATAGAAGTAGTATTCATGGTTTCAACCCAGCAAGGCGTTAGCTTAACTCCAATACAAGCAAAGAAGAAATTCTTCACTCATCATTGCACAGAAATTGGTAGAGACGTGATAGAGTTGAAAGAATGGACACTTGCATTTCATCAACATATAAAAAGCACAAATAGATTTGCTTTCTTACATTAACCCACTGAAAAATGTATTTCCTGAACCTCCCCTCCTGGCATATAGACAACCACCAAACCTTCAACAATTAATTGTCCGAGGCTCCCTAAGTGAACCAACAGAAAATGGCACATCTCCATGCCTACAGAAAAGATGCAAAACATGTGCCCACATCTATGATACAGACCGTATAGTTATACCACACTGCCGACTTGAACATCACATCAAGGGATCATTTTCCTGCAGATCATCTAATGTAGTCTACCTAATTTTCTGCATGAAATGTCCTGACACTGCACTCTATGTGGGAGAAACTGGACAAACACTCCGCCAGAGAATGAACTTACACAGGTTCCACATTAAACATGGCAACACAGATGTTCCTGTGGCGGCCCACTTCAATAGCCATGGACACTGTGAGAAGGACTTTAAGGTCACAGTGCTTATGGGCAACTTCAAAACACAGCAAGAGAGAAAAGAATGGGAAGTTAAACTCATGCTAAAATTTAATACTTTACAACATGGATTGAATAAAGACAAGAGTTTTATGGCCAGATATGAGGATTGTTTACATCTCTCAGAATGACAGACAACCTGTCTACAGACCCACATTGTTTTGAAAAAACTCATTACAAACTTCAAAAGACTTTGTTGGACAGTTATCTTATCCAGAGATCTTGACAATACATTGTTCTTTTCTCTCTTGCTAAATTAACCCTAGCCTGAATGAATCTATTAATTTTTTACATACAAAATTTCTCATTTAAATATTTGCCAATGTTGTTTCTTGTCCTAGAGTGTGTATATAAACATAGGAAACTTCAGTTTCTGTATTACATCTTGCCTGAAGAAGGGGCCTGAGTTGCCTCGAAAGCTTGCATATTGTAATCTTTCTAGTTAGCCAATAAAAGGTGTCATTTTGCTTGGCTTTTCTTTACATTAACCCGTAATACAAATACAACACAAGGTACTTTGACTTGTCTACCATATATTCCATTTTCTAATATAAAATATCATGCTGTTGGTCACAATTTAAAATTACTTTTTTTCTCATTAGAAAGAAAATATGCCAGGGTTTTTACAATTCCCCTCTCCCTCCTGGCGATTGTTTGAGGCCTCAATGCTTCTTTAAAAGATTCAGACCTTTCTGATGTTTATAGGCCTAAAATCCAAAGAGAATGACTGGGAATTAGAAGGTAAGAGGAAAGCCAAAGGGCCCCAGGCTGCTTTCATACCTCTTCCTGAACCCAAAAGAAGAAAAGATAAACTGTTTGGGGACAGAACTTCCCCAATTCACCTCAGGGTACAGTTTTAAACACAAAATAAAGGTTTAAACTGTAAGATAATGTCATATTCAATTAAAATGGGGCACATACTAGAAACAGTAATTGCTGAAAATGAACGCCTAGAGGCATTGTCTCTTTCAGAGAGCAGATGTGAGCCTCAACTGATGTTTGCACCATCAAGGACACTTTCTATTCATTTGCTGATTGGTCAGTTCGACCAGTCATAACTCTGAACTAAATGACTATAAGTTGTGGCACCTGGCTGAGGTTCATGCCCGGCCGGGATGCCCAGGAGGACCGGAGGAGGGCTTGTGCCTCCTCCAGAACATGAGGGGGCGACCGCCCTGGTTGCTTTGGCGGCCTGTAGGGGCCCGTGGCCACTGCCAGGAGGCTCCCCAATGCCTTGGGAGCCCTGGACCTCAGCACTTCCACCACACCCGGAAGTGCTGGGGGGAAGAGGAGCAGGGACACCCGGAGTCCTTCCGGTTGCGCAGCTGGCACTTCCGCTACACAAGGGAGTGTTGGTGGAAGAGTGTCAGGAAGCACCTGGAGCCCATCCGGGGTGTATAAAAGGGGCCGCCTCCCTCCAGTCAATGGCAAGAGTCGGGTGGAAGTGGAGAGGAGTGGAGGCGGACCAGAGATAGTGAAGGCATTGTGTTGTGTGGCCAAGGACTTAAGGGGTGATTGGTGCTGCGGCACTAGGTTTGTGCACTTGGACAACTGTAAATAATGTATAATAAACATGTGTGTGGTGAAACCAACATGTCTACCTGTCTGTGTCCGGGCTGTTCCCCACAAAGTGAAAATTAAATTGCAGATGAATATGTGGACTATTCTGATATGTCACTGGTGTCCAGATTCAAGTGGTTAATTTTTAAAATCCAGAGAGCCCATCCAGAAATTAGAAAGCAGGGGACTTTGGCACAGCTACTCAAGAGAACCAGGAGGCTGCAGGGTAGACCTGCTCACTTTATCTTCCTTACTGGCAGAATGAGGGATCCTCTATTAGAATGTGGCGGCACTCCATCAGTGATAAGACTGGACAGGCAGCTTCCTATCAGCTTGCCAAAATCTCAGATGATAACAGGAACAAAGCTCGTTGGGGGATTCTCTTGTGTTAACTCTAATGTTGTAAACACACCAGGACTGGCTATTGATTTTGCTGCTTCTATGATTTCTGAATGCATCTTGATGTCATACACAGTTTCAAGTCTGTGAATGTTTTCCATGCTTGCGTGGGTTGCTAAAAGAAAATCAAAGCTAATTCTCATGTTAATATGCAACTGGAAAATGTTCAATTTCATTAATGGATGAGAATGAACAGTACATTCAATTTTGAAGTGGTATTTGCTTTGATTGCTTGTTAAGAAAATAAAAATGTTCAGCAAGCGCAGGCTGCACAGTACCATAGATACATGCTGCTTACTAACTTCAGGACCTTACACCAAATTTGCATGTTCTCTTTGTATACCCCATGGGATTTCCCTTTGGTACCCTGGCTTCCTGCTGTATTCCGATGATGGGCATATTTGATTGATCAGTTACTATAAACTGATTAAGTAAATGAAAGATGGATGGATACCCATGTCTAGGGCTAATCATTGGAGAGCAATGGTCAGGAATGGGGTACACCACAGGGGCCAATTAACTGGACTGAAAATCAAAAGGTCTGCTGGTTCGAACCTGCTGTGTCCTCTTCAGAAATGTACTTCCTATGGAACATGTCTGGAAAGTACTTGTAGGGAGCTGAACCGTGTATCTTAACTTGGAAAGCGACACGCAATAGTGTTAAATGTAGTGTCACACGCGTGTGCATGGGAGGGAGCTTAAGGGCTTAACTAACTGTAGTTGTACATCAGACCAGTGGGTGACGCTGTCCACTAATTCCTTCTCTCTTTCCTCCTCAGAAGGAGATCCCTGTCACTTTCAGTTCCAGCCCCCCTAACCTCACTTCCGCTTCCAATCCCAGAGGCATACCTCTTCCTGTCTTCCTTGTATAAAACTGCCAATTTGTTCTGTTACCTCAGTTTTGTTGTAAACTCAGTCTGAAAAGACAACTTTGATTATTTTAAATCGATTTATTTCAAGTATACAGGGTGGCTACCCCAAACCTTTGTCACACACGTGTGCATGGGAGGCAGCTAAAGGGTCCCAATAGTGACAATTCCATAGCTGACCAGGGGATGGCGAGGTGCACTGACTTTTTCTCTCATTCCTCTGCAAACCATTCACGGGAAATCCCATAGGGTTCCAGTGCCCGTGATGACATCAGTTCTGTTTCCGGTGCCCGTAACGACATCACTTACAGTTCTGGCACCAAAACGGGACGTCACTTCCTGTACAGGCCTTTAAAGCCGCCATCTTTGCCACATGTCTTCAGTTCTGTTTTGGACTTTGAACCAGACACAACTCATCAAAATTTAACCCTTTTGTAGCCAGGGCATAATACACGGGTGGCTGCCCCAAATCTTTTTCATGTCTCCGGTCCATTCTTGTGGCACCTTCTTATATCACTTTGTGATTACTTCCACAGTAGAAAGGCACAATACAGAATAAAGGAGCTCCCACAATCATTAAATACAATAAAGACAGAATTCACACATGAGCCAATGCATGGAAATTACAGTACCTATAAACAGAAGTAAGGAGACTGTGGAAGATTGTGGGTTCGCTTGCTGGTTCCTCCCTGTGTGGATAGCGCTTTGAGTACTGAGAAAAGTGCTATATAAATGTAATGAATAATTATTATTATTATCCATCCATCCATCCATCCAGTTTCCAACCCGCTGAATCCGAACACAGGGTCACGGGGGTCTGCTATAGCCAATCCCAGCCAACACAGGGCACAAGGCAGGAACTAATCCTGGGCAGGGTGCCAGCCCACCGCAGGACTATTATTATTATTATTATTATTATTATTATTATTATTATTATTATTATTCTCCACTTTGGACGTTCCAGCACTCTATTGGATTTAATCTGGCTTGTTTGACACTGATCAAGATGAGTGTTCTGTCCATAGATTTTCCTGCCTTGTGCCTTTACGCTTATGCTTGCTCCCTTGTGATTTATTTCTGGAAAATGGTATGGCATGGTAACAGTATATAACTAAAAACAATTAATTACATAAGTATTGACACCCTATTATGTGACATACCTAAATCATCACTGGTGCAACAAATTGGCTTCAGAAGTCCCAGAATTCATTCAATGGAGATCACATGTCTGGGATTTCAATTCACTGCAATCTAAATGCTCCTATGTGAGGAAGGACCATTTGTGCTGATTCAGTATGATGGACCTAATCTACACATTGAAGACAAAAAAACACTCCAAGTAACTCCATGAAAAGCTGACTGAAAAGTGCAAGTAAGAAGATTTGAGACAAGCAAATATCCAAGTCATCGAATATCCTTTAGAGTCCTCGTAAATCAATCATGAAGAAACAGAAAGAGTATGGCACAGCTAGAAATTTGCCTAGAGCTGGCCATCCACAAAAAAATGGGATGGAAATAGGATGGAAGCAGAGTGATTATTCAATTAGAAGACTAGGCCACCAGGAGACCTATGAGAACTATGAAAGAGTTACAAGCTACAGACTGTGGAGGGATTGTGCAAATAACAACAGTTCCTCAGGTGCTGCGCCAGCGGCAGCTTTACAGGAGAGTGGCAAGGAGAAAATCGCACATGACGTCTCAACTAGAGCTTTCCAGAAGACACAGGGGAGACTCTGAAGTCAGCTGGAACAAAGTTCTATAATCTGATAAGACGGAAATTGAGATTTTTAGCCATCAGACTAATTTCCAAAAATACACCATCCCACTGTGAAGCATGGTGGTGGCAGCATCTGGCTTTGGGGATGCTTCTCTGCAGCAGGCCCTAGAAGGCATATGAGGGTTGAATGCAGCAAATAATGGAAAATCCTGAAGGAAAACCTGATAATGTCGGCAAGAAGCCTGCACCTTGGAAAAAAAAAAAACCCAGCATAAAGCCAAAGCTACACAGGAGTGGCTTAAAAGCAACAATGTCAATGTCTTTGAAGGACTGAGTCAGAGTCCAGAATTTGTGACTGGACTTGAAAAAGGCTGTTTACTCATGATCACCATGCAACCTGACAGAGCTTGAGCATTTTTACAAAGAAGAACTTGGAGAAATGGCAGTGTGCAGAGATTTACAAAGCCGATAGACACCCGTGCACACCGACTCAAGGCTGTCATGACCGCTAAAGTTGCATCAACTAAATACTGCCTTACTTGTGCAGCGTTTCCCATAAATACAACATTTACTGTCAGGCTGCAGCTCCAAAGATTTAGGCCACCATCACTGCTGCTGCAAACGTAAATGTGTAAATGGACTCCTGGATACTAGGTAGGTTAGGAGAGAAAGGTTAAACTGAATCTTGTATGACTTTATTTCATTGTATCTTAACATTCCCTTCGCAATGACCATTAAGACTTGAAAGTCGCTCATAGCCTTGGGATTAACCCTTCACTCACCACAACACTATAGATAAAGCTTGCACATCACTTTAATTCACTAATCATTATTACAAAGAACTTCCAAAGAAAAAACAAAAAAGATTCTTTTATTGTTGATCAGCGTCAAAGAAGGCCAAATTAAATCCACCATGCTTCAATGTCATATAACAATAAAATATGAAAAGTTGCAAGGGATGAATACTTTTTATAGATGCCTAGAATGCTACAATAGAAAGGGTTGGAAAAATCTATTTTGAGATGAAAGTCTCCAAATGTTGATGACAACATAATGTTGAGAGAGAATGCAACATTTGACACTAGTGTCACAATAGGTGCTGCACTGAGTAGTGGGATGTGCAACTAATGTCAGCAGTGAGGTTCTTCAGCCTCACTGGATCATTTTAGAGGAGGTGTGATAGGAAGAAGGGGAATGGAAAGCATCCAGTAAACATGAAGAAAGTGAGGCTTAATCAGGCAAAACGTGTCACTGCTCTCTTTATCTTTAGGTCCTACTTTTTTTATTAAATTGACCTCATCACAGAGCAATTGAGTTTGTGTGTCTTATTTCTTTTATTTCATTATCATTTCATAATAAAATTACTAATGTGTGCCATCTGAAGTCTACTCCTGGTACATCAATTTTATCTAAAATCTGAAAATATTTTGGAAGAGGTTAATTAACTACTCTTGAGGAATATTGGGCAGAGTGAGCAATGTATGAATAAGCAATACCTTTAAAAGTGCCAAAACTTAATATCAGTTAAGTCCAAAGGATGCTTCCCTGTAATACAATGTCATTTAATATAATCATAGTATCACAGACTGGTGACGTATTGCATGAAAGTCAGAATTCCACTGCACTAAGTGCACATGCTAACAATACCATTACTGATATTACTGATTATTAATCAATTAATGTGATTTATAAAATGTGATTAATCTTTTAGTTCGTCTTAATCACATTTACCTTATTTTTTTATTAGGGTATCATGGTTTTCATATTTGATTTTCACACCCTTATTAGTGCCTGATACTTATTTGGCCCAAAGGCTGCAAAATAACCAGGAGGTGAAACATAGTCAAAGCCACAAACAAGTCGAAACCTAAAAGATGAAACTTTTGCACCAAAGGCCAACTGCTAAAAGGTCATCAAAGTCAAAGGGAAAACAGTAAGATCAAAAAACAAAAATTCAGGAGAGAAATCCGTGCTACATTTGTTTGTGTTTACTGTATATTTAAATCACAGATATGGAATGAACCATCACACAGGTATTTAAAACGTCACACTGATGACATAAGATGCATTGATGTCCAAAACCACATTCCATGGCAATTGATAATAACGGCATAATGACATGGAAGCAAGAGAAAATAATGTTGTGATACCTCTAAATAAATAATCACTAATTTCTAGAAACATTATAATGCAAGGTAACCACACAGAAATGTTCCAAAGTAATAGAAAACCATCTTCTCACAAATACTTTTGCTTAGAAAAATGTACTTTAATATTAATATATTTTTAAAGAGAACAGCTCATAAAACTACTGAATGATTTGCACATCCGAAAACCAACTTTGTGGCCTCAAATTTCTATCCTTTTAATTTTCCTAAACCAACATCAGGTTTGAGTTGAGAATGCTCTACAATTCTGCCACAATATTCTTCATTAATCTGAAATAAATTTAAACAATCAAATGAGGTAAAACAAAAGAAATGGGCAGGAGTTTTGGGGATACAAAACCAGATAAATAAACTACCATTGTCTTAAGAAAAATAACTATACAAAAGGAAAGCCTAAAGACATAGCCAAAGTCTATCAAATGCAGAGCTACTGCATTTGTTAAAATAATGAGAAATAATGAGAATTAATTTGAAATTTCCAAGTTAGAATACTGACCCTGGGGTGCCACCATCTTTTATAGGTGTATGATGTCATATGTCATGTGACCTCTTTGTCATATGACATGGACAACTTGCAAAACTACATAAAATGGCCACACCCATGAGAAAAAAATTAAAAACGAAAAGGTGACAAATGATGTCACGAAAATACTGTAGTTAAAGGAAATGTGTACCGGACCATCCTACAGTAGAGAACAAAACTTTAGGAGAAGGAGTAGCTATTTCTTTAGAATCAAACAGAATGCTCATCTGCTTCTTTTTCACTTTTTGTCTCATTTGTGCTGACCATACCTTCCTAATTAAATGGGGTACCTGGTTGGCACCCCAACACCTTGACATGCTGTACACTCTCTTTAATTGCAAATGGCAAAGCCTGCATTTAAATCCAGCTAGCTGAAGACCAGCGACTGTCCTAGAACAACAACATCAGTTCAACCAATGAATGGAAACTTTGTAGGTGCAAAGTCAACCCATTGTGGCAGATTAGAATTTTCTAGCTTCTTGTTCTTTGTGGGGCTCAATTTTTTCTGCAAAGGACACATAAACAGAAGAAACTGAGTAAACAAGAATACACAATGAAGAAAGGAATTAAAATAAACAAAATAAATACGTAAAACTGGAAGTTACTGCAATGGTATTTCTTGGAATTCATCAAATACTGCTTATTTACTCTTTGCATTCATAAATGTCATTAGGTGCACCTTGAAAAACACATACATTACAGTGAAGTGCGTCCATGCCCACCACTTCCAGAGCTCCACTGTTGCTTTCTAACACAATCCACAGTCTGTGTTTTTCTGCAGGCACCTAATGCTCCTGATTAATTACCAGGTAAATAATTTAAAGCTGGAGCAGCTTAATAATTCAGTGCTACTAATGGACAATAATATACCATAGTGGGAGAGAAAACAGTGGCATTCTGAGATGTTACTTGTCCAGATGATTACGATAATATGCAGCATTACCAAAAAGCAGAGAAACGTGATGCTAAAGTATTATAATGCTATATGTACGTATAACGTAAAGAATACAGATATATGTAATCCCCTAATAATGAGCTTATTAGAAGACCAAAGGATAGTACCTTGATACATGACAATCTTCATTAACTATTTTATTTTTAAATCTGCCTATGCTTACATTAAGATTGAATCCTCAGTTAATAATAGCATTCAATTATTTAACTTAATTTTTTTTTTTATCGAGCGCATGCATTTTGTTTAAAATTGTCTAAAATGTTTCCAGGGCAAGATCCAGCCTGCAAATGTTGCAATCAAGTTCCAGCCTCACTGGGCCACATATTTTGGGCCTGCACCAAATTAACATCATTCTCGACAAAAATAGACAGCCTTGGTGTCACAATCCCTCCTAACCTATTAACATTTGTGTTTGGTGGACTTCCAAATGGGCTTAAAGTGGAGAAGGACAAACAAACTGTAATTGCATTTACTTCACTATTAGCATGTAAACTTATCTTGCTCAACTGGAAGAATCCTAACTCTCCTATTCTAAGTCAGCGGGTAACTGATGTTATATACTATTTGAAAGTGGAAAAAATCAAATTCTCACTTAGAGGATCTGCTCAAAACTTTTTTTTAAAACCTGGCAGGATTGAATCAATAATATTTTAGAATAAGCATTTATATTTTGGAGAAAGTCTCCTTTCTCTCTTTAATACTCTTAAACATTTTACTCTGGCTGTTGGCCTTTCTCTCTTTGTCATGGGTGGAGGTTGAATTGAATTTAATGTGTTAAGTTTGACTTGATTGTATGTAATGTTACGTGCTTTAAATAAATTCAAATAAAAGTAAAAAATAATAATAATAATAATAATACAAAGAAGAAGAAATTGTTGCCAGCCCAGCCCATCGACTAATCAACAACGAAGGTGAGACTCAAGACCATAATTTAAACCGAGAAGTTTGAGCTACTGAAAGAAAAGCCACAGCTCAGCCAATGTTACCACAGCCTTGACAGATCATTTGTGGGCTAAAGAGCGAGTGTGGCATGGCTGAAAAGACCCAGGCTGAAGGAAAGGACTGAAAGCTTACTCATTTTAGCTGAGGCACTTAACATCAGTTACTACTAGTGGAAAATCTTGAAGCAGCAGGTTGAATGCAAGTGCTGAATGTGCAGCAAGGGTGAAGAGATGATCAGCCATATAACTGCTGGATGTGCAATGCTACTGAATACATAGATTGGCACAAAAAAGTTGCTAGCTATCTGGACTGGTCGGTCTGTGGGGAACTAGATGAGAAAATGCCTGAAAGAAGGTATCTGCATATCCAGGATACTGTTGTCAACATTGGAGATATACTAATATCATGTAGAAACTGGTAGTGCCATTTCAGCTAAGTGTCCTAATATAGCCCAAGATGTACAGATTGTACTGTTGGGAACCACTCACAAACTTATAATGTGCTGCGTTAAATGTTACTTCCCTGGTCAGGACACAAAAAAAAAATACCCAGCAGCCATAGCCAAACTGCCACGATAAAGAAATACAAGTGGCACAGTGGAACAAAAGTTAGCACACACACCTTTTAGAATTGGCACACGGGATTCAAATTCCATGCATGATTTTTGTTTTTGTGAAGGCAACACTTTCTCCTTGTGTTTGTGTGTGTCTTCCTCTCGTGTCTATGGACACAAAAAGGCACTATTATTTTATGTTATAATAAAAATGATAAGTGGAAGATGAAGGCTAAAGAATGTACTCTACTGTATATAAACAAAGTTAATAAATTCTGACTATCTGTCTGTATGTCCAGACATCACTCCACTGATTTAAATTTGGTATGTACATTTATCTTGGTCCTGGTCAGGGTAAAGGCTACTTTGGGAGCAGCTTCTTGGAGAAATCTTGCTATGTAACACATTATTTTCTTACATTTTAAGTCTCAAATTAAGGATGCATACACTTAGATTGTCATGAATGTTTATGGATACATTAAAGGTAAACCTACTTAATAAGCAGTGTACACAGAGGGGAACTTGCAAACATATACAGTTGGATCTAGCTATTCACATTCTAGGGAATAAGGCCAGTACGTTTTGCTACTTCTATTTCCTCTTTTATTCATTTTCAAACAATATGCCATCTAGAAAGAAAATCAATTTAAAACAAATGTCTCCTGAAAAGCCAACAACAGTTAAAAAACCGTGTAGCTGAAAACTGCCAGTGGACTGCTCAAGAAAGTGAGGCAGAAAGCCAAAAGGAAAGACTACAGAGCCAAGCGGCAGACAGTAAACTTTATGTACAGAGAAGAGGACCAAAAAGCTATGAGGAACGCTCACAGCAGTTGGAAACTGATCAAGAAAGGAAGGGAGGTAGAGTGTCCCATTGACGGGAAACTGACTGGGTTAGACACACAAGAATCAGGGATGAATCAAGCAGTAACTGGAGACTGATCAACAGAGACATAGAGGATTATGATAAGATGAGACCTCTCACCAGCATGAAAGCGTCACTTAAGGCATGCCCTACATTTAGTGTCTGCTCAAGAAGTACATGCCAGGGGACCACTAAGAGACTGGGGAGATAAGTTCAATACTGGCTTTAACTACAACCCTCTAAGTAATCATGCTTCCCCAACCAACACTGCTTCTATAGATCAAATTTGCCAGAGCAATTGGTGGACATCTGACTTTTATTCACCTCAGATTACATTTATATAATAAAACAATTTATTTGTTAATTCAACTTTTTAAGTAAAAAATAATAGAGACTCCCTGCTCTCTTTGGTCGCCAGCCCCTGAAGGTAGGCGTTGAGCACCTGCTATCTCGCGGCTGAGCTGCTTGAAGGGCGTTGGGGTGCTCCTCCGTTAGAGAAAGCGATTGTATTTAAAGAGATGGTATACAGAGGAGTATGAGGGGCGAGGGAGGAAGACGGTTTGATGCTTAGTTATTATAGATTGAAAATAAGTTACTGGAGTATTTCACTATAACTGTCTATTGTAAATACCAAAGAATTATAAAACATAGTCAAAAGTAAAAGTAGAAAAAAAGTAATAAAACATAATAAAAAGTTAAATTGCATTAACACCTCGTCAAAAACAATATTATGAATTACTTTATCCTCTAACTAACATTCTATAAACGTAGCTTTTTTGCATTTCTGTTTGCATATTGACCTGGGTTCCCTTCCCAGGTCCTCCCTGTGTGGAGTTTGCATGTTCTCCCTGTGTTTGTGTGGGTTTCCTCCGGGTACTCCGGTTTCCACCCACAGTCCAAAGACATGCAGGTTAGGTGCATTGGTGATCCTAAATCGTCCCTAGTGTGTGCTTGGTGTGTGTGTGTGCCCTGCGGTGAGCTGGTGCCCTGCCCGGGGTTTGTTTCCTGCCTTGCTCCCTGTGTTGCCTGGGATTGGCTACAGCAGACCCCCATGACCTTGTAGTTAGGATGTAGCAGGTTGGATAATGGATGGATGGATGGATGCATATTGTTTGGGGTATTTTTCTCTTTTTCGTTTTTAGGATAATTCTCTTTGTTCTTGATTCTTATTATATGGAGCTCTTTTCTGTTCATTTTTTTATTTTTGACATTCTTTATCAGCTCTTGATGCTCTTTTTCTATCGTGATCTGAAATTCAACGTTCTTGAATAGATATTTTGCTTTTCTTCCTATCCATTGAAGGGCAAGTTAGCACTGAGAGTGTTACGGGGTGGGACGGAGTGAAGATGTGCGCAGATGGGGTAACGATTGGGTGTGCGGTGTGGAGGGGAGTGCTCAAGGCTGAATATCGGTGACATGATAGAAACCTTTTGTAATATAATGGAAAGATATGCATTTTAAAATACAATATGTATTTATCCATCCATTTTCCAACCCGCTGAATCCGAACACAGGGTCACGGGGGTCTGCTGGAGCCAATCCCAGCCAACACAGGGCACAGGGCAGGAAACAATCCTGGGCAGGGTGCCAACCCACTGAAGGACACACACAAACACACCCACACACCAAGCACACACTAGGGCCAATTTAGAATCGCCAATCCACCTAACCTGCATGTCTTTGGACTGTGGGAGGAAACCGGAGCGCCCGGAGGAAACCCACGCAGACACGGGGAGAACATGCAAACTCCACGCAGGGAGGACCCGGGAAGCGAACCCAGGTCCCCAGGTCTCCCAACTGCGAGGCAGCAGCACTACCCACTGCGCCACCGTGCCACCCATATGTATTTATTTCTTCAATAAATTTTAATCAAGTGCTTTAATTCCTCTACAGTTTTGAAGTTATTTTCTTATCATATACAGGTTACTCAGCTTGCTTTATAATAAAAATAAGAATAAAAATAATGTCAATGTTGCCATTATAATGTACACTTTGTGAAAAGATCAGACTCGACACATTTTAAAAAGGTTTGGGGCAGCCACCTGTATATTATCCCTGGCTGCAATGGGTTTTGAGAGTAAGACAGTAGTGTCTTTGATGGAGTCCAAACAAGAACTGATGAACAGTGGTTAAGATGGCGGCTTTAAATGCCAAGACCGGAAGTGATGTGAGGGAACTGGAAGTGACCTCATTTCGACATTGTAACTGGAGGTGACATTCTTCTAGTCTCCGGAGCCAAAAGTGACGTTCCTCTAGGCACCAGAAGTGACGTCTTTAGGGATGAGTCAGACAGGCTTTCCTGTGTTTGGTCTGTAGAGGTAACAGATGAAGGTTTAGGGTACCTCGCCACTCCCTGGCCTAGCGTGGAATTACCCTCACTTGGTCCATATAACTTCCTCCTATTCTCACGTGTGTGACAACTTGCAAAGAGATTTGTCCACAGACACGAATGTTTATAATATCCACAACAGGATTTAAGAATATATAACTGTGCTTATGTGTGTGCATGGCATCCATTCTTCTTCTTCTCCTCTCAAAAGTATTGGGCTCACAGCAGGAACAAACCCTGGATGAGGACGAATAGCCAATTTCATTCATTAAGGGAATATTTAGAGTCAACAATTAACCTACGCTGCACTGGGATATGCAGACATCAGGGACTTCCTACACAGAGAGTAACAAGTCTGAAATTCAAACCCTATGTCCTCAAACTATTCAATATTAATGAGTTTATGATTCAGGAAAAAAGACATTGACTTGTTGAGTTATATATTATTTCAAAAATAAATGAGTTCATGATTCAGGAAAAAATACACTGACTTGTTGATTTACACATTATTTCAAATATACATATATATTGGTTTACTTCCATAGCATCGCATCTTACCTACTGAACACATTGGTTATATAAACCAGTCCACCACAAGATTAAAACCACTGACAGGTGAAGTGAATAACATTGATTGTCTCATTACAATGGCACTTTATCAAGAGGTGGAATATATTAGGCAGCAAGTGAACAGCCAGCTTTTGAAGGTGATGTGTTGGAAGCAGGAAAAATAGCAAGCGTAACGATCTGAGCAACTCTGAAAAAGAGCCAAACTCTAATGACTAGATAACAGTATGTCCTGTGTGATATTCCCAAAATGAAGGACAACTTGTGAACCAGCAACAAGGTCATGGGCACCCAAGGCTCACTGATGGGCATGGGAGCAAAAGCTAGCCCGTTTGGTCTGATCACACAGAAGAGCTACTGTAGCACATATGGCTGAGAAACTCCACGAGAGAAAGGTGTCAGAACATACAATGGGACACAGCTTGCTGCATACAGGGCTGTGTATCCACAGACTGGTCAGAGTGACCATGCTGACCCCAAGAATCAGAACTGGACCATGGAGCAATTTAAGAAGGTGGCCTTGTCTTTAAGATCATGTAGAAGGTCAGGTGCATACGTAAGTGTCATGTAACTGACAAAGAGATGGTGGCAGGATGCACTAAGGGAAGCCAGCAAAGAGAGAGTGTGATGCTCAGGGCAATGTTCTGCTGAGAAACTTTGAGTCCTGTCATTTATATTGGTGTTACTTTTCCATGCACCTCCTACCTGGAGACCACGTACACCTCTTTACGGAAATGCAAAATTATTCCCTGCAAAAATTGTTCAGGAGTGGGTTGAGGAACATGGCAAAGAGTTCAAGGTGTTGACTTGGCCTGCAAATTCCACAGATCTCAATCTGATCAAGCATCTATGGGGTGTGCTGAAAAAATAAGTCTGATCCATGGACACCCCATGTTGCAAATTACAAGAATCAAAGGATCTGCTGCTAAGGTCTTGAAGCTAGATACCACAGGACACTTTCAAAGGTCTGGTGGAGTCCATGTCTCGACAGATCAGAGCTGCTTTGATGGCATGAGGGGGGCTGACACAATGTTAGGCAGGTGGTTTTAGTGCAGAAGTTTATGTGTTGTATATCCTGATATAAACTGGGCTGATAAATAAGGTACATACATTTACACATTTGTTTGATACAACATATACACATACCTGCATAAATACAGACTTGTTTATTGGGCATTTTTAAATTCTTCCATTAATATTAAACTGGTTTGACAAGTCCTGTGCCCTTTAATGGGATGGCAGCTCAGAAGCTGCTTGACATATTCTGATTACTGCTCATGTTGTTTTCTGATTGTGTTTACTCAGAGTAATTTTTGCTAAACAGTCATTAAAGAGGCTAAAAAGTAAGTGATGTAGGAACTTTACAAAGATGGAGGATTTTCCGTTTTGATCTTTTTGAGTTACATTTAAATGATCAGAGCAGTGTATTGAATAGCAATTTCTGTTATCATTAGCACCAGTTTTCGCATCCTCCAATCAACTCATTCGTTTGTTTTTATGCAATAAATACATAGCTATGCAGACAGAATACAGTATGTAAATATCCATAGTGTGCAATTATGGAAAAATAATTCCCAGTGAGCTGTTTTGTTATTTTTTCCCATGCAATTTGTAGTTAACCTGCTCTCCTGTGGAAATGTCATCAGTGAACATGCATAATTCATTAGTGTTTAATTGAAACTTTCTTTTTTTCCATTTCTGTTTGTGATTCAAACAATGAGCATAGTGCTAGCTGAGATATTTAGGGATAAATAAATTAATGTGGCTCATTATTTTCCTAAAACTTTTCTCTGTTGTTTTTCAAGAAAGCTAAATTGGAAAAACGGAAAAACACTCATGCATCGCAGGAGTCGAGTATTTTTAATAAGCTTTCTACTATGTATTAAAAGTTTGGAGCCTTTATTTTATCGGAGAATGTAAGTTTTGCAGAATATGAATGATAATTAAATTAAAACAAGGTTTAAGGAAATACTACAAGAATCTCTAATGTCAGCTCCTGCCTTGCACCCAGTGTTGTTAGGATAATCTCCAGTTCCCAATTCTTCATTTTATTAGGCTTTTGTGAATCTTATGTTAGGATTTATTATATAACCCACTTCTAGGTGGGTTCAATGTGCTTGATCAACCTTCTCTAGACAGCTTGGCTCTGCATCTCCATACCAGTCAGGCCCTTTTCCTTCAGATCTTCTTTTACTTTATGCATCCACCTCCACTTTGGCCTCCCTCGCTTTCTCCTCCCTCTGTACTTCCATTCCCATCACTTTTTTGCCCACGTATTTAATGTCTCTCCTCATCACACGCCTATACCACTTTCTTAGCTATCTCTTCCACTTTTCTGATTGTCTCATTTCTTATTCTGTTCTTTATTGTAACTCCACACACGCATCTCAACATTCTCATTTCTGCCACCTCTAAGTTCATCTCCTGTGCTCCCTTTACTGCCCATTTCTCATCATTGCTGTTCTAATCACTGTCCGAAAAACCTGACCTTTATCCCTAGCCTTAATTCTTTCATTGACTCTATATTATAATAATGTCATAACATTCTTAGACCTGTTTTGTCAAGTTTGTCATAGTGAACCAAAGTCTGTCCAGGCAGCACTGGGCACAATGCAGAAATCAGTACTGGACAAGGTGTCAGACCATCACAAGACACCTTTTTCTTTTATTATTATAAAATAAAAATTCCATTGTTTGTGAAAGCTTTTGTACTGAAATATTGGCTGTTCAATGTCACATGTGTGAATGCAGAGCACCACTTTTGGGGACCAATTTAAGAGCAACTCTGGGGAAGGACTCGGATGCAACACCATCCTTTCCATTTTTTGGAAGACCAAGACATGGAAGAGTATCAAGTATAAAGAGTGCACTTTAACCCCGCCTCTGGCCCCTATTCTTCTGCTCCCAACCAGCAACCTTCCAGATGGCATCAGTTGGCAAAAGACCATGAAGAAGTTACATCAGTGTTACAATCAACAAACCTATTGATCTTTCCATCATTGCCAGCTGCAATTTTAAACTTCTAATATCCCCATTTAAAAGTATCAAACACAGTGGCATGTTGGGCAGGATTTCTGGAACCAGTGAGCCAGCAAATGATCCTTGAAATGCTAGGAAGATGTGAGGGACATTAAAGAAGTGGGAGTAAGGTGAGGTCATAGGTTCACTTCCAGGTCCTGGTGTTCCTATCTGATGGAGTAACAGAAAAAGAGGTAAGTGATGGTGTTACATCCAACTCCTTTACTGGAGGACATGGATATAACACCATTTAAGTGGTTGCTCTTGGATGGTGTTGCTCTTAAATTGGTCTCTGTAACAGGTACACCATACTTGTCCTAAAGATGTGCGTGTCTGGTTGAGTATCAGTACTAAGTTGGTCTGGCATGAAATACTGTAGGTGTGTGAGCATGAGTGTCATGCAATGTGTCCTGTCCAGGACTGGCTCAAGAAATGTACCTGATGGTGCTAATTTACCATGTATGAGTTTAAATGTCTTCAAGGTGTTTAACTAAACTCATGAAATAGAATGTTGAGAAATTCAGCATGCCACCAAACTTGCTCAATATACTAACTCAATTCCATCACAATTTGCAAGTCATTGTGTGAAGAGATGGACAATGTTCTGATCCCTTCAATGTAGATTGTTCAATGTAGTGGGGGCTGGGTAGTCTTTTTTTGCAGACTTTTTTTGTTTTTTTTCTGTCCTCCTTAATTTATTCTTTTTTACTTAGTATTGCCTAATCTTATTTTTATATTTTTCTTTCTTCATGTTGTAAAGCTACATCATATATATGAAAATGTGCTATATAAATAAATGTTGTTGTTAGATGTTGGTATCAAGCAAGGTTGCCTTCTTACCCTTATGATTTTTTGCATGTTCCTCAAAGCTGTCACCTTCCTTGCTCATAAGTAAAATTGCAAATGATGATGGCATCCAACTATAATATCGTCTGGATGGCAGCCTCTTTAGCATCCAACATCTACTAGCCATCACTAAGATGTCAACTTCTCATACCATTGAGGTTCAGTACACAGATGACTGTGCTCTCATGGCCCACTTAGTGAAAACAATTCAAAAAGTCTTCAGCACCATGTCTTCCACTTACAGCTCCATTGGTCTGAAGGTCGATATGAAAGACCTGGAACAAATCTTCAAATAGAACCCACCTTCGTTTTCATATCAATGGCAAGTCTCTCGATGTTGTACCTTACATCATCGACCTCAGCAGCATTCATTCCCGCTCATGTAACATAGATGCCTATAGCCAAGCATGCTTGAACTTTGCTTCCACAGCATTTGTTTCTATTTCAGAGTCTTTAAAAACCAAAATCTATCTCAACTCAATAAAGCCAGAGTTTACAGAGCCATATATCTCTCCACTCCTCTCTAAGGATCATAAACCTGGACACCATACTAGATATGCATAAAAACTTTGGAAAAACTCCATATCTGTTGCCACCAGTGCGTCTTGTGCCTGAATTGGTCAGACAGAGTTCCAAACTACAGTATGATATTTACATTCATACCCATATCTCCAGTATCAAGACTCTATTAGCACATGGGCTGGTTAGGACATGTTATCTGCATGCCACTACACCACACTAAATCATAACCCCCGACAAGTCCAACTAAGAGATGAATGACGCCATGCTGGATATCAGAAAATGTGGTATAACATGTAGTGGGGTGGCATCCAGCCATCATTCATGAAATTCCAAGCTGAGGATGGGGACCACTGGCATTCTGCCATTCACTATGTTATTATGTACCCACAGGAGAAGTTAGTCTGAAGAAAACATAGAGAGAAGGGAAAAAAGACACCATAGTGCAACAGGAGAATCCCATGCTGGTGTGACCTACTTCTGATTCACATGCAACAAATCCTGCTGCTCATGCGTTGGCAGAACTGCCAACTTGAGAAGGGTAGCGACATTACCATAGTAGATGATAGGCTGCTATAAGCAAGCATATACACATATGTGCCGTATGAAGGACTTGAAATCTGTCCAGGAGTTCTGCTGGGATAAAAATTATATAAAAATGCATTTACTGCAATAGGAAAAATATCCAGGATTAGGTTATTGGAATCACATTACATTCTTGGTTGGCTTGAACTTATATTCATTCTGTCCTAGTAAAATATATAAGATATTATTATATATCACTCATGTCCATGTTTTTAGAAGCAATGGTCTTTACTGTCTTTTAGAAAAGATGAACACCTGTAGAAATCTTAAGTACTGCTTAACTCAGCAGGCTTTTCCCCAGACTCATGACTGTTGAGTGAGTGACCTTTCAGCAGGATTAGCACTTGTTTACCTGTTGGTTCCACTGACCTTTTCAACTCTCATCTTCCTGCCTGTCACATGTGGTGCTTGTGTTTGCCTGTACAGATTGGCGTATGGTGGTCCAACTGAAAATTCTTGTAATTCATTGTAAGTGTGAGGCGATTTATGAATGTACTGAATGAAAACTGCAAAAAAGGTTTTTTTATGGACAGGTTTGTATGAAGGAACATTTCCTACCTTCAGCTGAAAATCTCCACAGACAGAAACTAGCCGTGGAATACCTGAGTACTGAATATTTGTGAGCACAGTGTTAGTTGCAGGACATGAACAATAACAATGAGAATTACAATAGATTTAAGGAGATACACAATTTGACACTGTGGTGTAGTGATTAGCACTGCCCTCTCACAAATCAAGGGGTCTCATTAATAAAACTTTGCATGGATTCGAGCGTAAAGTATGCATATGGCAAAAAAAAAGGAAAATGCGTACACCAAAAGACAAATACAATTGATAAAATTTGCTATACACACATTTGTATGCAGTTTACCCTTTAAAAATCACAATCACCTTGTAAATGTGCATGTATGAGCCCTACCCAGTTGCCACCCTGAAACAACCATTAATGGACTATGCTAATTAATCTCATACTTATGCAATTAATGAAGCTACAAGCTATCATCCATCCATCCATTTTCCAACCTGCTGAATCTGAACACAGGGTCACGGGGGTCTGCTGGAGCCAATCCCAGCCAACACAGGGCACAAGGCAGGAACCAATCCCGGGCAGGGTGCCAACCCACCGCAGGACACACACAAACACACCCACACACCAAGCACACACTAGGGCCAGTCCACCTAACCTGCAGGTCTTCGGACTGTGGGAGGAAACCGGAGCACCCGGAGGAAACCCACGCAGACACGGGGAGAACATGCAAACTCCACTCCGGGAAGCGAACCCGGGTCTCCTAACTGTGAGGCAGCAGTGCTACTACTGTGCCACCTTGCCGCCCTACTATATCTATAAATACATATTTCCATTTTTTATATATATATTTAAAAAATGCTAAGGTTTGTGTCCATCTGTCATGCAGTTACTCGCGAACCACTAGGGCTAGAATCTTAATCTTGGTCTTAATCAAAAGCTTATGTCATGATACATGCTGGTGAAGCAAATAATTTAGGTAATGGCAACTTCTATGTAGTTATTTGGGGTCATGTCTTACTTTCAGCCAATTGTTCGAGAGGGTGATATGGCAGAAAGGAAAAAGACAGCAGCGACATCTGCTGAATATGAAGCACATTGCTGAGGCTGTGGAAGATCAGCAGTGCCATCTGATGAACATCAACTTTGGCAAACAAGATACATGCATGACAAAGCCAGACAAATGTGTATAGAAACCGACTTGTGCTCCTGTGTTCACCTCAAAGAGACTGAAAAATACAGTGCTACACACTGTGATGGCACCTTAAAGAACTCCAGCTGCAACATCTCCTGTGCATCAGGCCAAGCACAGGAAGTGCTTCAGTAATGAAGAACGATATGAGGTAAGCCTGAATATGGAACCACTGAGCAGCTGGCAAATAGTATCGTTGCAATGACGTGTCAGACATGCTCCATGATACAGACTGCAAGAACACAACAACAAATACAGAGAAACATCAAATGAGGAGATTGTCAAATACTCAAAACTTCCACCCATATGGAAATGTTGCTTTTACTTCCTTACATTAATGTTTGGTTAGGAAGCAGTACTTTCGAATGTTACATTTGCAATTTTCTCACTGTGGAATGGTATTTCTTCACACTGAAAACAAAAGAAGGTATGGCCAAAATGGAAATGTTCTGCTCACTCAATGTGAACTACCTTTATCTGAGGACCGGAGGTCCGTGTGTTTCCTAATAAATCTACACCGCCCAAGTGGACAGCTAATTCAATGAAAGAATAGACAGTTCCAGGAAGGAAAGCATCCATTGTTGTTTGATGAATTTTCAAAAGAAAATGTATTCATTCTCTGAATAATTTGAATAGCATATCCTTCATCTTATAGGAACACTGATAACAACTCCTCACAAGAAAGTTATATTTTCTTTAAAGAAACTGACAGTCACTGGACAAGTTAACCCTCTAAAGTTAACAATGTAGTCATATATCAGGAGTTAGCAACCAATTAGGAACCTCAGGACAAATCAGCACTCTAATAACCTGCCACACCGGCAGCAGCCAACCAGCCGTCAAGGTCAGACTGACAGATCAGACGCGTTACTCGAGACACAGACATTCTGCAATCTGAATTTCACTGCTTGGCTAATTATGAACACATTTAATTTTCACCCAACTTGAGATATGCTGCTTTAGCTTTCTTATTATCAACTTTCCTTCTGGTATGTAATTATTTGGTTCTCTCCTCATTGTTCTTACCTGACAACATAATGAACTGTGACTTGTGGGTGACCTTTATATAAAAAATTTCCATATTCTGCACTCTCTGTGCTTGTAGACAGGACACCCATAAAGCAGCATGTGCTCTAACATTTTCTTCAAAATTAAAATCATAATGACGCAAATCTTGACACCAACAAAAGTAGATTTCATTAATCTCAGAATATAATATTTCTATGGAAAGAAACTGTTGAAATTATGATTAGGAAGTCAGGTAATTCGATGCTGAATATTTTTTTTTATTTATACATCCTATAATTTTAACATATGATATAAAATGTCTGACCTTCACTTGGAGGAAATGCAATTCTGAGAACAAACAGATAGATGAGGGATAGCTTATTATTGAAATGCATTATTAAATTTATTTCAATAAGGTGAATCAATAAATCAAAAATAGGATATTTCTAGATAGGTATGGTGTGATTTTATTGAATAACCACTTAAGGTAAAATTGTAATTGGACATAAATATGTTGTGCAGGTATTATGTGAATTCTTCAGTGTCTTCTGCTCTTAAACAGTTTTTCTTTCTTTTTAATATGTACTAGCCATCCCCCGTGCCTCCGCCCACGTAGTGGTGAAACAGGAAAAATTTTTAAAAATCAGTAAACATTTAGGTATTGCTAGCTAAGCGTAGGCAAGATACACTCCAAAACACAGAGGTAGACCGACTCCCCACTCCTGACGTCACGCTTTCCCCTCCCCTCGGCCCACAGCCTCTGTCTAGGATTAGTGCGAATGTATCGCTTCTGCAAGTGAGCTATGATTCTTAGCGTGATGAGAGAAGTCACCAAATCAATCAGAATACTCAAGCAAATTCTAGAAAAAAGTCCAATCTAAATCCGTTAAGTAGTTCTCTCGTTAGCTAGCTAAGCAGAGGTAAGGAACACGCCCCGAGGCTGGAACGTGAGTGAGGAGGGAGCCTCCCTACTCCCCCTTGGCCCACTGCATGTCTCTCGGGTTCACACAAATAAATCGGTACCGCAAACGAACTATGATACTTAACGTGATGAGAGAGGTAGCAAAATCAATGTAGCAAGCAGTACTCTCCTAAAAGACAGACAGACAGTTAGATTTCATATATAGAGAGAGATAATGTATTAATTAGTATTGCCTAGTTCATTAATAAGTTTGAATTATTGTTTTATGTTAGTGTTGTTCCTTATATTTTATTCATTGAACCTAAGGGGGTGGACCCCCTAATCTACGGTAGCAGCTTGTGAGAAGTCACATTTGGCAGGTTGGCGAGGTGTGATTTTTTTAAATAAAAACTGAGCACTCAGGCTTGGAGGGATGTAGGTGCTAACAGTGGCATGGTGGAGCAGCTCTGGGTGGTGCTAACATGCACTGCAGCCAATTGCCTTGTAAACACTGTGGAGTGTGTGATTAGTGCGAACAAACAGGGAGTAGGATCAGGCCACCATTCCGAGTGGGCTCCTGCCTTCAGATGGAGTAGGGCTCATGGGGTTCCCTGCAGGTACTGAGGGAATGCAGTAAGAGGCATGAGTCAGACTTGGGGCGCCTCAATGGTGACTGAATGAGGAAGTTGGACTGAGGAGACCCTGTGATGAGCTCAGGAGACGTCAATGTGTGAGAGCACTGAGGCAAGCTGTGGTTTACAGAAAGACAGATCCTGTGTGTTTTAACCTTGTTTTTTATGGATTATTTATTTGACTTTTACCCTCCAAGAGCACTGCCTTTATGGAATGTGTATTTATTGTTCGACTGGACACATATTTAAATGGGACTCCGTGCAAGCTGAATTCAAGGCTAATACTAAAAGTGCCACAGAGAACTGGTTGAAACGTTGCTGTCCAATGAAAACGCCATTAACAGACATTTGGATATGAATTCAGCATATTCAAAAAGAAGAACATGCAAATAATAAACAAGACTTTGTGATAAACTCACCCCTCCACACCTTATTTGCTATATATTGCCTTAGATTCCTGTAAGTGTAAACATTTTCCTCTGATGATGATTCCTGGTAAAAATCAAAAGCTTAGGAATAAAATTGTATTAAGATACATGATTCATTTTCCCCTCATGTGGATTACCAACTACAAATTTATTGACTGAACTCAACTGCACTTTTGGGTTATGAACCTTTGACTGTTTGACCTTTGTTTAAAATGAAACCACTCTTTCACTTTACACCTACCTAATTAATTGTCACAATCAGGAATTGGACTTCGTACCCCTTCATGGTATCCTCATGTATGAACCTCTCCTGTCTAGTGCTTCCTGTCATATTTGATTGAACAATAAAAGCCTCACTAACCAATCAGATTGCTCAGTGAGGCCGGACACACTCACAATGACAGTAGCATTTATTTACAGTATATAGTAGATTTGCAAGGGCAACTGAAATATTTAGATGACAAAAATTGACAGCCGGGCAGTATGGTGGCACAGTCATTAATGCCACCTCCTCACAGATCCAGCATGCAGGGCTCAAATCTCAGTTGTTGTCTATGTGAGGTTTGCATGCCTTCCCATGTTTCCAAGTGTTTGTGATCTTTCTGTTCATCTGTTATACAGATCTGTCTATTTAGTTTTATTTAACAGCTACAATTACAAATATGAAATAAAAATAAAAATTAAGTTACAAATATGAAACAAAAATAAAAATTAATTGTGGGGACACACATTCTTTATCCTAATGTGACTGCTTATTTCCACACTTTTTCACCAAACTGTGGATGTGGGAACAGTGGTTTAAACTCCTGGATTTGAGTCTCAGGTCCATGGGGGGAGAGCACTTTCTACTTGTGTCTGTGTAGGTTTCTTCTGGTACTCTGCTTTTCCTCCCTTATCCCAAAAATGTGGGCTGTGCTCGTGTTGCTTCTTTTCTTGTGCTAAATTTTCACATCCCAGAATCTTGAAAGGTCTTAGTGGGTTGTGGGAACATTATAATAGAGACCAAGAGCAGATGGAACAGGGAGGAGGCAGACACAAAAGGTACCATTTCAGCCTCTGTGCATTCACAAAAGATACACCGGTCTCAAAAATTTGCCTTATTGGCCACTGGTCAATCCCACTGCTGCCACCACTTGTCAGTCAGTCAGTCATTGTCCAACCCGTTATATCCTAACACAGGGTCACAGGAGTCTTCTGGAGCCAATCCCAGCCAACACAGGGTGCAAGGCAGGAACAAACCCTGGGCAGGGCGCCAGCCCACTGCAGGGCACACACACACATACTCCAAGCACACACTAGGGGCAATTTAGGATCGCCAATGCACCTAACCTGCATGTCTCTGGACTGTGGGAGGAAACCAGAACACCTGGAGGAGAACCTCGCAAACACGGGGAGAACATGCAAACTCCACGCAGGGGGGATCCGGGAAGCAAACCCAGGTCTCCTTACTGCGAGGCAGCAGCACTACCACTGCGCCACCATGCCACCCGCCACCACTTGTGATGCTCCACAATCCTTAAAGGTGGCAATGCTAGGATAGGGACTGAAGGCTAATGGAACAGTAAGGGAGGCAGACACAGAAAGTGCAGTTCATGAACAAAAGTACTTCAATTATAGAACAAAATTTCTAAATAGTTTTAAAACCAAAGTGCACTCTGGTAAAACTGAATAACAAACAGTGAAATAAAAATTAATAAATAAAGGTGTACAATAAAAGCACAGCAGAAATAAAAAAATGCACACTTCTCTACATTAGATCCTTTTGCACTTTCTCCTTAAAAATCAAAAGGTACAATGAAAATCACAATGCCTTTGTGGCACAAAGAAAAAAAAAATAACAAATGCAACCCAATTCAACATATGGCTAATCCAGGGAGATACTACTATGCTACTATAAGAGATGCCCAGGGCCGGATTTTCCTATAGGCTAACTAGGCTTCAGCCTAGGGCCTCAAGATCAAGAGGGGCCTACATTCAAATTGTTAGCAAAATTTTATTATCTCTCATGTAATTTACAAACTTAAAAATGGAAGGTGAAAGGGCCTCATAAGTGGAATAGCCTAGGGCCTCTTTTCATATAAATCTGGCCCTGGAGATGCCCCTTCGGTCTCAGCTTTTAAATCCCGGCTGAAGACTCACTACTTCAGTTTAGAATATCCTGACTAGAGCTGCTGATTAACTGTACAGACTGTGTCTCTGTTGTCAGTCATTAGCACTAAAACATAAGTAACATGATAGTTAGAATTGTATCCTAACCCTCACCTATTCTGTTTCTCTTCTCGGTACTCAAATGTGGCACTTGGTGCCCACTGCCCACCTGCCAAGTTGTTTTGCCTGCCTAAGGTAAAGTCATCCCTGATGGAGGATCGCAGGAATCGTGAGAAACAGGGCTCCTTTCATCAGATTGGCTGGCCCAACACTGTTTCAGCCGTGTAATGGCCAAACGGGGGAGGCAGCTTGATGGATGAGGTCTCCAGGAGTCTAAAATTATCCAAATCTTATTATGTGATATCATCTACTGTTAAATTCTGCTCCGTACTTCTAAAAAATTTTTAATTTTTTATTGAGGATTTGTTCTGTTCTGTGTATTGTATTGTATTGTATTGACTCCCTTCTTTTGACACCCATTGCACGCCCAACCTACCTGGAAAGGGGTCTCTCTTTGAACTGCCTTTCCCAAGGTTTCTTCTATTTTTCCCTATAAGGTTTTTTTGAGAGTTTTTCCTTGTCTTCTTAGAGAGTCAAGGCTGGGGGGCTGTCAAGAGGCAAGGCCTGTTAAAGCCCATTGCGGCACTTCCTGTGTGATTTTGGGCTATACAAAAATAAACTGTATTGTATTATTGTAGATAAACTGCTCGACCCTTCGATAGGCTAGCCACAACACTAAGCTTGAGAGATCTGATCCCACTCACATACTAAAAAAAAATAAATAAAACTTTTCTTTCAGTGCACGATAACGGGCCACCTGACTTGGGTATGAAGCCATTTCCTTCCATATCACACGCACATAGATGCCTTGAAACACGCACAGTACCCAATCACAAGCGTTTCCATCCATATGTCATCATCTGTGTTGCCAGTTATCTGCAAGCAAACACCTCAAAGCCACCTCCAACTATCCAGTCTGCTTCTCGCAAACAAGGACCTACATGAAGACAATGACAACTGCACATGCATCTGCGTTTATATGCATCAAAATGAAATGCTTATGCTGTCTCCGACATTTATGCCAATGACCACTGTCTGGACGAACCTGCCTACGGCTCACAAGGTAGTTGTAAGAAAACTGTAAGGAGCGAGTCAAGGGTGACTATCACGTTATCGCTAACATTTCTCATCAGAGAGAGACGCCAAGCCCCTACAACCTTGAATGGCATGACACAGGTTTGAGAATGTTATGTAGTTGAAAGCATCCGTTTGTTCATTAAATATTTTGGTATATAATGCTACAAATATTATTAATTTTTTAAAAATCCATCTGATTATTAGAAAAGAAATAGAAACTGCTAAATCAGAACTCGTACAGGTGAAGAGCACCTAAATCTTAGCGGCCTGACTGTTTGGCCAACAGGTCAGCAAAAGGTTGCAGTCCATTATACTGTCAGGAAGAACAATAAGGACAAAATACAACAATTATGTACCAGTAAAGGCAGACCTTTATTAGTGTCAGTGGAAGACTTGAGGGCAATGCATCACTTCAGCCAAATGACATCTTCTGTGAGGATCTTAAAAGCACGAATACCACGGGAGTCTGGGAGCAATCAGAGCTCAGCTTTACAGACGGCAAAGAAAGCAGGCGAGTGGCAGCACAATCAGAGGACGAACATAACATCTCAGTGCCCCGAGTCAGTGTGTGGATTTGATTTGAAAAAAGGAGAGGGCAAAAGTGAAGAAAAAAAAAGAAGCAGCAAATTGAAACATGAATTGAAATAAATCACATTTTTTTTAAATCTACTTCAAAGGCATCACCGAATTAAGCAGACACTTTTCATTTCTTGTTTCACGTTCCGTATGTTGCTTTTCCTCAACCTCCCCCATCCCCTAAGCAAATGTTTTAATATTTATTCACGTATAATTTTGCTGGTTTAAGGCCGTGAAATGAATACACTGCTAGTGCCAGTTGCACTAAAAATCGTCGACAGCATAGACCATAACGGAAGTTTAAGTTATTCAGAATGGTTGGAAACCCTGGAAAGCACAAGACGAAAGGGAGGTGGGAATTTGAAGTCTTTTTTCGCTAAAAGAGGATTGTCAGGCTCAAGTGAAGCTTCAACACTTCATTCAAATGCCCTTTCAGAGCAGTTCAAAGGTCACTCAGTGCTGTTTCTTTATTGACCGTGGCCAATCTTAAATTCTTCTAATGCAACTCAAAGGTCATCCAGTATTGATCTGCAAATGCTATGGTCACTAAGAGCTCTTCTAACGTACACCAAGAGTTCTTTAGATTCAGACATCATTTTTCAATCCTCAATACCAGTTTTCACATCTGTGCGTGTTTTGCAAACCTTAGCGGGTGGATTTCGTGAGGACATCGGGGAAAGAGATTCAGGTTATATCCATTTGTCCTCTTTCTTTGAAGCCAGGAGGACTTCAGCCAAGAAGAATTTCCCTAAGCCCAACCCCAACCTGCTTGAAATTCTGCCACTTCCCATCTCCAAGGTTTATAGCCTGAAGATTCCTAAGCACAGCGGCAATCTGTATTAGAGAATTGTTGAGGCACATCGGTATCTTTAAAATCTAGATGGGGTAGGAAATATGACAATAATAGGGACCAAGAAAATGGACATGGAAAATTTCTAAACTGATCCTTGGAAAGAGAATTTGATATTTTTTTACAATCTGCAGAAATATTAGTAATACAAGGTGGAATAGAATTCTTCTAATTGAGTTTCCACTTCTATATACTGTGTTTTCTGGGCCTACCTCCATAGGTTGAAGTTTTTGACTACTAGGAGGGTGGCTTGCATTCATTTTTATTCACATCCTCTCTCTTTCTCCCTTTCTCTCGCTCTCTCGCTGCTCCTCTTTGGTATTTGAGCTAACTGACCTTCCAACTCCAGACTCACTAATCCTTTGGCCATGAGGTTGTTTTAAGCTCCATTCTTGTGTTGCTCCCAGACAAATCCCAGAATCACTTATGGGGTTAGCATAAGCATAAGGTTAGCGTAAGCATCCCTATTTCAGCACCAGGGACACCTCTCCAGAACTCCTTCTAATAGTTTCTGGTGTAGCTGCATCCTTGAGTCTTCAGTTGCTCCTAAAGATTTCAGTCTTTTAGGTACCCCTCTTCAGCTATCCAACTTAAAAACACAACATGGTTCAAACTCTTAAAATCTCAGATTATATCTGTGATTCCTCGCACTAGGATAGGCAAGCAGGATAAATGGAAGTGAACAGGAGAGGAACCATAAAGGAAGACAGAAGATGAAACCAAGAAGTGTTGATCTTTCGTCTGATCAAAAATCATAAGCCAAGAATCAAAGGAAGAAACAGAAGCCAAGCCAAGAGAAGTCGAGAAACTGGAAATCTATACAACACTCATACACAAATGCAGGAAGAGTTTTTATTCGTTAAAAAACTGCAGATCCAGAAAAATCCAGAGAAGACCGACTGGGCTGATTCCAAGACTGCAGGGAATGAATTATGAAGAAAGATTAAAAGAAATAAAAATTTTCAGTTTAAGCAAATGGAGAGTAAGAGGAGACATGGTTGAAGTGTTTAAAATTATGAAGGGAATGAGTACAGAGGAACCACACTTTTACTTTAAAATGACTTTGTTAAGAACATGTGGGCATGGTTGGAAACTTGTTGAGGTTAAATTTTGCACAAACATTAGAAAGAAACTCTGAACACATGGAATAAATGGCTGAGTAGTGTGGTAGACAGTAGCACTTTAGGAACCTTTCAAACTTGACTTGATGTTATTTAGGCGGAATTAAGAAAACAGGATTGGCAAGCATTATTGGGCTGAATGGCCACTTTTTGCCAAAATGTTTTCATCCAAATGTTGATGTGTCTAATGCACCACTCTTTATAGCATCACTCCAATGATGGACAATCTACACTCCGCAGTAACTGTTGTAGCATCTTGATGACAATAGCACAAAATGTCAATAAAAACAACACTAACTGAATCATGGCAGTTTCCTAATAGCTAATAGCCGAAGATTTAGGAATCTCTCCACCATTATAAAGGTAACTAAATCACATTTTCCAAAGCTGAGTTGCCTCTTATGGGTTAGGAGGTGATCTGACCTCCTTCTAAACTTTAGTGGCCTTTCTTGGGCAAGGGTTAGGTGCCCCTATCAAATATGGGGTCTCCTGCATTCTGAGGAGGCATGGCATGCTTCTGCCCTGTTACTGCTTCTTTCTCTTCTAGGGCACTCAGCATACATAAAGGAATTATGCCACTCTGTGCTGGCATGAATGGCAAATTAAAAGCCTGTGATTGGCTTCAAGAAGTGCCCCACCTTGGTAAATCTCAGCCTCCGGCCTGGTTTGATTAGATCGGGATACAGGAAAAATAGAAGAGCACATTCTGCCAGTTTTTTAGGTTTCAGGAAAACTATAACATAAAGGCAGGAGAAAATTATGGAATTGCCATTATCATTGATGATGATAAAACATCTTAACTGTCTCAGCTATTATTAGAGTTCTTTGCCTTTTTTACAAGTATAGATTAGAAGCAATCAGCAGTTTTATTCTGTTCTGTACCTACAGTGACAATAGAGAGTTGTGTAGTAGCCATGAAAATCATTGAGTGCAGTTATGCTACACTGGACAGCACAGTTCCCAAGAACACTTAATACCATAAACTAAAAGATATCTAATATTCTGCTTCTGTAACATGAAGATCATAAAAGGCTTTCCTACAACAATGGGCCAGTATTTTTAAATTGACTGTTGATTTAAGAACAGCAAGTACTTTCCTTGTACTGTGACTCAAAATTCACCCAACAGAGGCCTGCACTCCAAAGATCACTCAGTGCGGCAGGCTAAGTGCCATTTATTAGACTCCTGCTGTAATTCGAAGATCATTAAAGCTTTTTGATGAAAGCTTCTTCTAAACTCCCCCAACTGGGATATTTTTTTTGTTTCTTTTTTGCAGGTGCTATGATGGGGCAGTGGTTAGCACTGATGCTTTATGCATGGGATCAACTTCCGGTCGTTGTCCATGAGAAGTTTGCCCATTCTCCCTGTGTCTGCTTGGATTTTTTCCCATAACTCTGTGCAGGGTAGGTTAATTGGCACCTCTAAATTAGTGCCATAGGTGTGTGAATGAGCCTGTGTGAGTGTCAGGGGCTCTTGTGATGAACGTGTACCTTACCTCCGCTTAGTTGGCGAATGAGAGAACTACGTAACGGATTTAGATCAGGTTTTTTTCTAGAATTGCTTGAACATTCCGGTTAATTTTGCGACTTCTGTCATCGTACTAAGAATCATAGTTCACTTGCAGGAGCAGAGACAGCAGGCTGAGGGGAGGGAGAACATTGATGTCAGGTGTGGGGAGCCGGGCAGGGCCATCCTCAATGTCCTGTTTCACTTCTGCGCGGATAGAGCTGCGGGGCACGACTAGTATGCAATACACTGGCGCATTCTGTAGGGTAGGTTCCTGCTTTGTGCCTAATGCAGTAGCGATGAGCAAAGCCATTCATGAGAAATTCAATTTTCAATGAAAGCTGCAAAAAAAAAAATACTAAATAGATTACATTTCACCAAAAGCAAAATTTGTACCACTAGCATACAAATTTTCATCTCATCTGCAACAATTTCATTCATGTGCAAATGCATTATTATTATGGTCCCGAGCACTGAAAGTGGGGGGCTAAGCTACAGAGCAAGCACTAAACTGTTAAAATGCATTGGCCTGGGAATGTGGCTTCTACCACATCCAGAAAGCATTGCACAAACAAACACAACAGTCAAATAATTTCACTTAGTATGTTTTAAAAAGTATTCATAATTTAACAAGAATTAATGGAAAGGGTGAATTGCACTTAAAGCAAATGGCCATTATATGTTTATGTTTAGGACAGCACGGTGGCACAGTGGGTAGCGCTGCTGCCTCACAGTTAGGAGACCCGGGTTCACTTCCCGGGTCCTCCCTGCGTGGAGTTTGCATGTTCTCCCTGTGTCTGCGTCGGTTTCCTCCGGGTGCTCCGGTTTCCTCCCACAGTCCAAAGACATGCAGGTTAAGTGTCGCTAGTAAATTATCCCTAGTGTGTGCTTGGTGTGTGTGTGCGCGCCCTGAGGTGGGCTGGCACCCTGCCCGGGGTTTATTTCCTGCCTTGCGCCCTGTGTTGGCTGGGATTGGCTTCAGCAGACCCCTGTGACCCTGTAGTTAGGATATAGCGGGTTGGGTGATAGATGGATGTTTTTGTTTATGCCTTATGGACTAAGTAGTCATCCAGAAGAGTTTCAGTCTTTTGTTAACAATATTTTTATTACAATTAAAGTGCCTTTTCATGAAGATAAATTGATTACATTTTGATGTTCTTCAAGATTATACAAGACTTCTTCAAGATTATTCTCAACTTGATGTTATTTTGGAAGAATTAAGTGGACAGGACTGGTGAGCCTTGTTGAACTGAATGGCCTGTTCTCATCCAGATGATCTAATACAGTATATATTACCTTAGGTCAGATTTTTTTAATTTTTGGAAAGATTACAATTCCCTGTATGGTCAGATAATGGGCTTGGACTAAAATCCCTTCTGCAATGGTTGACCATGCTCCACTTTATTCAAGTAGCCTCAAAGATACATTTTCCTGGGTGTGTGGCTTCCAGCACATTGAATTAGAGGATTTGGAGAAGGCGAGCACAGATGGTGTTACCCCTGACCTAAATGTACAAGCAGGCAGTGAGACATCAAGATAAGAATTTGTAGAGCTCTGTAGACAGGACCATGGAATATCTGTGTAGTGCTAAAGGGTGGTCAACAAAAGAGACATTGGTTCTGGCTGTGGAATAACTCTTACAGAGCAATTTTTCTTGTTTTCCAAGTCAAGTCAAGTTGGGGAGCATGCACTGGTACAGCACGTTGCTGTACCCACCACACAACGAAACAGCTTGGGATCCTGGTTGGCAACCCCCATGCAGACACACATTCCAGTCCCACCCTCCAGAAATGACCTTCAATCTGACACAGCCAGGTGTTATGTGGGTGTCCCCTTGGCCTTGTCCAGCTACTCGAGTCTTCAACAATGAGGATCCCGTGAGCCGGATCACCCTCGGGGGAAACGTGCCACATGGCCATAGTGCCGTAACTGACTCTCCCACACAATGGGGATAATGTGCCTCATTTGGGACTCCATGAGGAACCGCTCATTCGACAGAAACTCAAACCAGCTGTACCCAAGGATTCTCCGAACAGACACAGTACCAAAGTAGTCCAGTCTTTGTCTCAGGTCACTGGATAGCATCCATGTCTTGCAAACCTACAGACAAGTAGAGAGCACCAGGACACTAAAGACTAGGACCTTTGTCCTTTTGCATAGGTATTGGGAGTGCCACACACTCCTTTCCAGTGACCTCATGACCCTCCATGCTCTCCAATCCATCTATTGACTTCATAGGAAGAGTCACCAGGGGCATGAATTTCACTGCCGAGGTAAGTAAACCTCTCTACAAGGTTGACACTCTCTCTGCAGACGGACACACTGTTGATGGTTGTGCCCAAGAGATCTTGGTTTTTATCCAGGACACTCGCTCAGTCTCTTGACAGCCCCGATCAGAACCTCCATTGACTCCACAAAGATCACAGCATCGTCAGCAAAGTCAACATCAGTGAATCTTTCTTCACCAACAGATGCCCCACAGCCTCTGGACCCCATGACCTTGCCCTTGTTTTCCAATCCAAAAAAATAATAATTAGAGTAAATTTCTCCTATTTTGCAATTTCAAAAGTGATTGTGAATCCAATTTTCAGAATGATTTAGTGAAACTATGTGGAAAATGAAATTCTGCTGTTTTGCTCATCATTACTGCTGGGATGCACTCTAGTCCTCCATGACCCCAAACTGAATTAAGTCTGCTTTACCATTTTTATCATTAATAAGACAATTACTCTTTGTTTTCTTCGACAGTGACTCAAAGTTAAACCGAATGAAATGTTCACTCTGAAAGATGTCTAATACTGTAGTGCCAGAACTCAAAGATCATCAGAGCTTTGGTCTAACATCTAAAGGCACAAAGCAAGATCTGTATATATCTTTAATATTGCCAGTGGTGTTCTTTTCAGCCATAAATACCATGCAGTAGGTACTTATTGCCACCCTTTGCTGTAAATTATACTTCATCCACCACTGGACTGCTGACACCTTCCAGATCACTCAGTGCTCTACTTTTCAGAAACTCCATAATCTGCTCTTTAATCACTGTCGTGCTGTAGATTAACAGTGAGCCAGTACTTTTATTTAACAGAGCAAAGGTTACCCAACACACCTCAAGAGCAGCTCCTAAGGTTACTAAGAACATTTCTTCAGCCCACTAGAAGCTGAGCTCTGCCGCTCTCCTACTGCTAGTCTAGTGTACCATGCTGCACAGCTGAAATTCCTAAGGTCGCTCTATTCTGTTACACTTCAGCAGCCGACCGATCCTGATTAAAACGAGCCGTCTTATCATAAGAACACAGAACACCAATTTGAAAATAGCCTGGAGCAATATGAGAAATAGTACCGCTTACTGTAGAAGCTATTAACAATTTCAGCTCTGACAAAACATGCACAAGAAGTTTGGCGAACCAAATCAAGGCAGAAGCAATTAGATTAATCAGCCTTTGTTTTCTTGTTTTATTAACTCCAATCTACCCATGGGACCTTACATGCCAGGCATTTTATATTAATGGAGTGTTTTTGGATTCTAACAGAGCTACTTTACCTGGAAGTGGCACCTTTCTGTTTAGTATGCTAAAGACAAACGCGCTATTGTACCAGTTTTTAAAGAGATCAGTTCAGTCTGAAATATTTGACAGACCTGAACGCTGCCATTCAAGAATACAAACCTGTAATTAGCAATGGCAAACAAATAAAAATGAAAACAGAACACTGGCCATCTTGGACTTCAAACCCTGAGGTTAAGGGTTCAAATTCCACCACTGACACTGTGTGATCCTGAGCAAGCCACTTCACCCGGTTGTGCTCCAATTGAAAAAACAAAAGAAATGTGACTGGCTGTATCTCAAACGCTGTAAGGCGCTTTGGATAAAATAAATAAATGTAAGTGATAAATCCAAATCCTTCCTATATCATATAACTCAAGAAAGAGACACACATAACTCAGTTTCGCATTAGGATACTGTAATAAGTTTATATGTTTAATATGTCACTGTGCTCTGTACAAAAAAATATTTTATAAATCCACTCACATGTAAAGCTAACACAAGGCTAGATTTAGCACACAGGTACAGTGTCCATTTTAGGACATCCTCCTCCCTCCGAAAAAACTCCATCCTTCCTACTACCGTCGACAAAATATTCCTCCTACCTGCGAGGAATCCCCCGTCACCCCTCCTCCCTCCCTCCCTCCTCCTCCCACCACCATCCGCTCTCAGTTCTCCGATGTCCGTTTTCCGTCATCCACCCTCATATCTCCGTCATCCGCCTTCAGCTCTCCATCAAACCCCACACTCCCCCCGCCCCCCATCACGGCATTTTCTTTAATGAAGTGACGTAATACTCCAGGTCCACCTTCTTCACAAGTTCATTCACCGAATTATTTGTCAATTAGATTTCACAGTAAGATTTTACAGCACGACTCAAACGCGGGAACGAAGGTAAATGACGTTAATTGTTGAATGTCTTTTAATACTATGTAAGCATACATATTAACACGTGTGCATTAAAACATGTGCATTTACGGGGTGATTTCTCAGGCTTAAAAGCTCACCTTTTATTAAAAGGTAAATGCAAACTTTTTTCATTGTGAAGGGCACAAACCACGTCGGATTTCAGCCGTTAAACGCGCGAAAATTTTGGTACACCAGATAAATAAGCACAACATATTATCAGTTGTATTGTATGCTTACAAAACATATAGAAATGTGTTAATCGTTAACTAATAGTATGGGATGGGATTTTTCGACTCAGCTGCAGATGCAGATGGAAACCAGAACTGCTTTGGAAAAATACAAACGCTTTACTTAGGACCGATCTGGAAGAAGGTAGCGCAGCGCCTTGATTTAAACGATTCCATGTTTTGGTGGGTTTGCGTTGCTTGTTGTCAATATCTTTACACCTGTTTTTAAGGCTTATTGACTGAAAGGGGCTTTCATGAAAAAAGTTAGAGCTTTGCTACAGGATACACCCTCCACAAGTTAAGGAAGTAAAAATAAAAGTTATATATTTCTTTTTTATTTAAACCTTTTAAGTTTGTATGCGGGCGGCATGGTGGCGCAGTGAAAGGTGCCAGTTAAGAGACCCGGGTTCGCTTCCCTGCGTGGAGTTTGCATGTTCTCCCCATGTCTGCGTGGGTTTCGTCCGGGTACTCTGGTTTCCTCCCACAGTCCTGAAATCCGACGTGGTTTGTGCCCATCAGAATGAAAAAAAGTTTGCGTTTACCTTTTAATAAAAGGTGAGCTTTTAAGCCTGAGAAATCACCCCGTAAATGCACATGTTTTAATGCACACGTGTTAATATGTATGCTTACATAGTATTAAAAGACACTCAACAATTAACGTCATTTACCTTCGTTCCCGCGTTTGAGCCGTGCTGTAAAATCTTACTGTGAAATCTAATTGACAAATAATTCGGTGAATGAACTTGTGAAGAAGGTGGAGCTGGAGTATTACGTCACTTCATTAACGAAAATGCCGTTATGGGGGGCGGGGGGAGTGTGGGGTTTGACGGAGAGCTGAAGGCGGATGACGGAAAACGGACATCGGAGAACTGAGAGCGGACGGCGGTGGAAGGAGGGAGGAGAGGGGAGGAGTGACGGGGGATTCCTCGCAGGGAGGAGGAATATTTTGTTGAAGGTAGTAGGAAGGATGGAGTTTTTTCGTAGGGAGGAGAACTGAGAGCGGATGGTGGTGGGAGGAGGGAGGAGGGTTGATAGGGGATTCCTCGCAGGGAGGAGGAATATTTTCTCGAAGGTAGTAGGAAGGATGGAGTTTTCTCGGAGGGAGGAGGATGTCCTAAAATGGACACTGTACACAGGGGGCTCATCATTTAGAACTGCTAGGCAAGCTTTAGAAGACAAGAAAGGGACAACTACAAAAATTGGCATTGTACTATTTCTGTGTGTCAGAGTCAGCATGACATTGGATCTTCTTTTCCTTGTTTGGAATGGCATGATTTCCTTAAGTAAGGGCCTGCACATGAAGAAAGGGTATAAAACCTTGGAACATTGCCCGGCACACCTTTGAAGCCGACGGACAGATGGGAGATAACGTCATCCGATCCTGAAAATCCTTCCAGCACAGCGACGAAAATGACAGACTCTATGCATCGAGCTCCCACTTCCATGAAATGTCTTGCTATGGCTTCCTTTGTCTGTTATGCCACGTAAATCGTCATTAAAGAAAGCTAAGTTATTTTCTCTTATGTGATTTCTTACCGCCGTATCACTATGGGAGGGATATCGCCTCTTTAATATTATATCTATATAGTTTCGGGTTACTTAAGACGCCAGAATTAAAAAAGAACTTATTCCAACCAGGGAGCTAGCACCTCCTGCTGGAAAACAGATACATAAATATTTATTTAATTCAATGAGTGCCAGATAGAATGAGATTTTGAACTGTAACTGTAAAAAAAATACATTGCCAAAAGTATCTGCTTCAAGTATTTTAATTCACTCTTTTAAAGAAAATTCTGGCGATCAGACTATAATGATCTGTATTTTAAGACAGGCAACTACGTCAAAGTGATTGTGTTAATTTCAGTATGGATGTGTGTTCCATGTGACCGTCGGAGTCAGACAGGCTGCAACTTGTCGTTGTACCTGTTCAACCTTCTTCTGGAAGCCATCATACAGAAGCCCTTGGCAGATACAGAGGCAGGTGTAAAGGTCAGCGGTGAGGCGGTAAATAACCTCAGATTTGCTGATGACATCAATCTCATCACTGAAACTGAACATCAGCTACAAGAAGTCACAGAGAAAGTGGATGAGACCAGCAGGAGATATGGACTACTGATCAACAAATTGAAAACAAAGATGATGGTAGTAAGCAAGTGCAAGAGCAACATCAGCTAAAAATAAAGTCAAGAGGAGAAGATTTAGAACAACTGAAGAAATTTGTCTATCTGGGTGGCTTGCTAACACAGGATGGGCGCAGCATGACAGATATCAAAGGAAGAATTGAACTTGCCTCTGAGGTCTTTGGAAAACTAAACAAGCTACGAAAATCAAAAAGTATAGGAATCAAAACAAAAGTCAAATTGTATGAAACCCTGGTAATTCTATTTATAATATATGGCACTGAATGCTGGTGCCTGAGGAAGGAAGAAGAACGCAGGATAGAAGTGGCAGAAGTGAACTGGCCATGAAAGATCCTGCAAGTAACCAGGCTAAACAGAATATGGAATGATGACATACGAAACACACTGAAGCAGGAAGAAACATTACATTTGGAAACAACAACTCCTGTGGTATGGAGTTGGCTTCCTGAATGAACAGAAGAAGGTTGCCACAAAGGGTTATGCACTGCCACATCACAGGGAAAAGAAGAAGAGGTAGTCAATGGAAACACTGGAGGGATAACATTAGGGAGGACCTCGAAACAAACAACCTTAGTATTAGACAGGCAGTGGATCTGGCCACAGAAAGAATGGAGTGGAGACATCTTGTGACCTCATCGTCAGCAACAAATTGATGGAAGAGAAAGAAAGACAAGACTGCTCATTTCAGGTTTGTTTCTTGTTGCACATCCTAAATATGTGCAGTCGTGAACTGGCAAAGGGTGTGGGGGCATGAATTTGCCCTGCCATGGACTGTTATTGCATTCTCGCTAAGGCTGGCATTATTTTATCAAAGCCTTATGATTGCTTTTAGGAAGACAGGATTTTTTACAACACTTTTCACATCTTCTATAGGCCATAAAACATTTATTTTCCCTGTACATTCTCCCAGGTATCTTTTTTTATACTAAGGTATCTTTACTTGTTTAAATAAAACCTGATAATTCATTATAAACTATCTGAAATACCTGGCATTGCCCGGGAGGAAAATAAAATGTTTTTTTTTTTTTTTTTAATTGTTTGAGAAAAATATATAATTAAAAAAGCACAACTTTAAAAATAAAAAAAATGAATGTGCTTGTCTCCGTCTTATATGTATGTTATCATCCAGTTCACGCATAGAACCGGCCAGCTCTATTTACAGTTTTTCTGAATTGCTAAAACACTAAATCCCATTGTAAAAACTAAACTGTCAACTACGAAAACTCTTTCATCAAATCAATCCCACAGTTGTCAAAATCTTAAACACTATTCATCTGGTTAGGACACAATTTGCAAATCTGAATCTCCCATTTACCAAAATTCTTAACACATTCTCAAACACAAAACACATTTAGCAGTGTGGTGCACTTGTACCCAGAATGGTGCACACAGGCTACAGAAGTTAAACACAACTAACAAACTGTTTTCATTATTTACACACTACCACTCAAAATTGAAAACACGGGTGTCCAATCAGTGAACCCAATTAGTAAACAGTATATAAGCCTAGTGAAATGCAAATGGCATGAGTGGATCCAACTATGGAGCAATACAATAGAAGAGAAAGCGGAAGAGGAGTCCATATCAGAGGTGGTGGGCAAGGACTAAGACCAAGAAGAAGATCTGTAATCAAATGACATCCGAGCAACTGTCATAGATCATGTTCTGGTGCATGGCATGACTATGAGGGCGGCAGAGCAACGTGTACAACCAAACCTAAGCAGGTTCTCAGTGGCTTCTATAATCCGGACCTTCAGAGAAGAAAACAGGTAAAAAGTATACTTGTCTCAGTAAGGGGACAATGAAAAATAATTTCTCCATGGTACTGTTTGAAAACATTTACTGAAAACATAGATGTGTGTGTATATATATATATATATATATATATATATATATATATATATATATATATATATATATACTGCGGTGGGTTGGCACCCTGCCCAGGATTGTTTCCTGCCTTGTGCCCTGTGTTGGCTGGGATTGGCCCCAGCAGACCCCCGTAACCCTGTGTTCAGATTCAGCGGGTTGGAAAATGGTTGGATGGATGGATGGATATATATATATATATATATATATATATATATATATATATATATATATATATATATATATATATATATATATATCTATAAAGTATACTTATAACTAAATGGTATTTTTTTTAGAATTGAAATACGGCCACATGAGGGTGGAAAACCACGCATGTGCTCACTACACCAGGAGACACTTATTGTGGATATGGTCCGTCAAAATAATGCAATTCGACTGTGTGAAATATAGCAGCGGATTATAGAAGACAACATACATTTTGAGGGAATAAATAGTGTGAGTCTGTCAACAATTGACCGTGTCCTGCAACGCAACAAGATAAGGATGAAACAAGTTTATCGGGTACCATTTGAGCGAAACTGTGAGAGAGTGAAAGAGCAATGATGTCAATATTTGCAAGTAAGTAAACTTTCACAGTAAACTCAGTACTAGAATGTATACTGTATTGTCTGGGATGCAGCACATGTATACATCATACTGTGTCATTAACAGAACTAAATGTAGTTTGTTGTCACTGTGTACAGAGAATCTTTGAGCTTGACTCAATGGTTAGGCCTCATGAATACATCTTCATGGATGAAGCTGGATTCAATCTAGCAAAAAGGAGAAGAAGAGGTCGCAACGTCATAGGTCAACATGCCATTATTGAACTTCCTGACCAGCGTGGTGGAAATGTAACTATCTGTTCTGCCATCAGCAGCTATGGGGTTCTCCACAGACATGTTACTGTTGGGCCATACAACAACGAACTTCTAGTAACATTCCTGGATGGTCTACGGGATGCTTTGCTTGAGCAGAGAGATCACAAGCAGGCAGAGCATCCCATGTATGTTATCATTTGGGACAATGTGAGCTTTCACCGTGGTCCAAGAATACACGATTGGTTTCACAATGAGCAGCGTTTAATGAATGCGTTTCTTCCACCATACTCTCCCTTTTTGAACCCTATTGAGGAGTTTTTCTCGGCATGGAGATGGAAAGTATACGATTGAAACTCTTACACACAGGAAAATCTACTTCAAGCAATGAATGGAGCATGTGATGAGATAGGAGTGGTATCTTGCCAGGGCTGGATTCGGCATGCTAAAGGATTCTTTCCTCGTTGCCTTGCAAGGGAGACCATAGCATGTGATGTGGATGAAGTCCTGTGGCCTGACCCAGCACAGAGGCATGATGCTGAGGCAGAATAAATTATCTGAATATGCTGTAAAAATATGTAATTTTTTTTATATATATATAACTTTTTTGCTGCAGTTCTTTTTTTGTTAAAATGTGAGTACAAGAATAAATGAATGAATAAATAAATAAATATATTCCCTCTGGGTGGCACGGTGGCGCAGTGGGTAGCGCTGCTGTCTCACAGTAAGGAGACCTGGGTTCACTTCCCGGGTCCTCCCTTCGTGGAGTTTGCATGTTCTCCCCGTGTCTGCGTGGGTTTCCTCCGGGCGCTCCGGTTTCCTCCCACAGTCCAAAGACATGCAGGTTAGGTCGATTGGCGATTCTAAATTGGCCCTAGTGTGTGCTTGATGTGTGGGTGTGTGTGTGTGTGTCCTGCGGTGGGTTGGCGCCCTGCCCGGGATTGGTTCCCTGCTTTGAGCCCTGTGTTGGCTGGGATTGGCTCCAGCAGACCCCCGTGACCCTGTGTTTGGATTCAGCAGGTTGGAAAATGGATGGATGGATATATTCCCGCTATCCCACAGTGTTTTGTATTTATTTATGTAGTGTGTAATCGTTGCTAAGTTGTGTTTGCACATTGGCTGGTTTTGTGTGGTTTTTGACAGTAGTGCTTGATTTGGAGTAAAGTTAAAATAGTTTTGGGTCAAATGTTTGGTTTTGCAAGACAAGTCGAAGGTTTTGTGAGTATAACTTGAATTTTAGAGTTTGTGTTTAGTGTTTTGAGACAAAGAGATGAGATTTTAGGAAATGTGTTTTAGCAATGGGCGGCACGGTGGCGCAGTGGGTAGTGCTGCTGCCTCGCAGTTGGGAGATCTGGGGACTTGGGTTCGATTCCTGGGTCCTCCCTGCGTGGAGTTTGCATGTTCTCCCCGTGTCTGCGTGGGTTTCCTCCGGGCGCTCCGGTTTCCTCCCACAGTCCAAAGACATGCTGGTTAGGTGGATTGGCGATTCTAAATTGGCCCTGGTGTGTGGGTGTGTTTGTGTGTGTCCTGCGGTGGGTTGGCACCCTGCCCAGGATTGTTTCCTGCCTTGTGCCCTGTGTTGGCTGAGATTGGCTCCAGCAGAACCCCGTGACCCTGTGTTCGGATTCAGCGGGTTGGAAAATGGATGGATGGATGGATGTTTTAGCAATTCAGAGAAACTGTAATATCAAAAGCAACAGGGCCGCAGTGGTGCTCAAACATAAAGAATGCTGGCAGTCACCTCCAGTTCGCCCTCTGGTGGTCGCTCCGAGTGTCAACTGGATGATAACATGCATACAAGACCAAAAGATCACCCCCAACCCTACCCAGAAGGGGATGGGTTAGGGTTGATTTCACCCTGCAGAATTTTTAGTCGACCAATAAAAAACATTTGTATCAAGTTTCATGAAAATCGCTCTAGCCTTTTGGAAGTGATGCTGGAACATACATACATACACGCACACATACACACTATATATAGATGAATACATTATTGAAATCACAATGTAAAAAAATCATTTGAAACCATATTTAAAAAGGCACATTTAATATATAATTCCTTGGTGACTATCTACTTTTATTTTTCACTTGCTGCGTTATCTTTTCGAGGGCATGTAATGTAAAAATCTTTGATAACTGATGCCCTATGTGTGTGTGTACCTTCAGCATTCCTCCTACACCCTTCCTCGGTATCTCAGTGCTTGATGAATCTATTAATCACTTACTGTCATTAAATAAAACCTTAATAAACCCTTTTTTTGGTTACATGTAAAGGCCCTATTCTAAAATGTTACCGAAAAATTGCTAGTAAACAGAACACTTTTCCTTCATGCCATGTCCAAGAGTATAATTTTTTCAAATGATTTATTATCAGTGGTGTCTCTACATAAGAGAATGTATAGACTTTAGCTAATCCCGAGCTAAGCCTATGGAAACCCATGCCAACCATCATTTAAAGAATGGATTTGTACATTATTCTTTAAGGCTGGCTTTTCTTTTTCTTTTTTTGAGAAAAAGGTGGTTCCTTACATTCTTGTATTGACTACAGAGCACTTAACGAGATTACACTAAAGAATGATTATCCTCTTTCCAGAAAGCATTGCACGAACAAACACAACAATCAAATAATTTCACTAAGCTTGATTTAGGAAGTGTTTATAATTTAACAAGAATTCAAGGAATAGGTGAATAGAAAACTGCTTTTATTAAAGCAAAGGGACGTTATACATTTTTGCTTATGGGTTATGGATTAAGTAATCCACCAGCAGCATTTCAATCATTTGTTAACAACATTTGTATTACATTTAAGGTGCTTTTTAAAGAAACAAAAATTGATTGTATTTTGATGAATTTTAATTTGAGGGAAAATCTGTTACACACAAATGTAGAACATGACCTAAATAAGTAGCAAATATCTCTTATGCTTGGTAAAAGAAAAAAAAGTAATCTTTTAAAGTGTGCTGGTTGCTCTATTGTTATGCTCAGGCAAAGTTTCCTGTTGAAACACTAAGAAGGAAACATATGGTCACGCAAAGCACTGAGAACGAAAATGAATGTGCATGTCCAGCACATAGCATACTTTATTAACATCTAAAAAAGTCAAACACTCCCAGGTTAACAGGACTCTCAATCAGATCAATGTTTTGTCACGTTCCATTAACAACTGAAGGTAACCAATTGTGTTAAAAGTTTTCTGATTATGAAACAAATTCCTTGGAACTGTGATCTAATCAATGAAGTGTACAAACAGAGTCCGACAGGTGCCTCTCCTTTATAACACTTGCTAAAGCGGTGCTTGTGCTCCTATAAGGGTTACCTCTTGCAAGGCTTCTTATATTTAAACATCTATGCGTGGAAGTGTGAGTGTCTGTCCTGCCCGTAAGTGAGAGGTAGAGTCGGGGTAAGGGCTCCGCCTCTGAGGAAACAGAAAACTCGCGTAGCTGCTAGTAACACAAGTGAGGCCAGCATGTCAGCAAAACAAAACCTCAGAAGAAAGACAAAGTCACTTAACCGCTAACATCGGCAAAATGGTATCCCTTTTACTTTTCCTCCCACCGCTGATACACAAGCAAGACGAGCACATCTGTAAAACTAAACCTCAGATGAAAGACAAAGTCGCTTAGCTGCTAATATCGTCAAAATGGTATCCCTTTTACTTTTTCTCCCACTGCTAATGCACAAGCGATGCGAGCACATCTGCAAAACAAATCCTCAGAAGAAAGATAAAGTCACTTAGAAGCTAACATCGGCAAAACCGTATCCCTTTTAGTTTTTCTTCCACTGCTGATACACAAGCAAGTCAAGCACATCTGCAAAACGAAACTTTAGAAGAAAGACAAAGTCGCTTAGCTGCTAATATCGTCAACACAGTATCCCTTTTACTATTTCTCTCAATGCTGATACACAAGCGAGACGAGCACATCTGTAAAACTAAACCTCAGAAGAAAGATAAAGTCATTTAGATGCTAACATCGGCAAAACGGTATCCCTTTTACTTTTCCTCCCACTGCTAATGCACAAGTGATGCGAGCACATCGGCAAAACGAATCCTCCTAGGAGAGAGATGTTCAGAGTAGTTCCTTTCATTTACCTGATATCTCTACATTTCAGTTTTTTTTCTGACGATTTCAACAGTTTCTAGGACTCTGGGTTTTTTACAGCATGGGCTTACATGGCTAGTAGATAATAAAGAAGAATGATTGACGCTTTCCTCCTGCCTGCATTTTATTGCCTGAATCGAGGCACCCAGTTGGAGTGTCTAGTTCTACCAATTCTGATTCATCTCATTGTTTCATCTACCGATCCTCTTTATATCTGACTTTGGCCGTTCCATAACACATAACACAGCTTGTAAAAATATTGCACTAAACAACCAGCCTAGTTGTCTCTATATCTGGATGTACGTACCATCAATGTCTCAGCACTGCTTGCTTCTTGGTCGTGCCCTTCTTAACCAAAATTATCCGCAGACAGGGTTTTCTCACACAGGGAGCCCAACTCTATCTTCACTGCTTTTTTGTTTTACAAAATATAAGCCAGCACTTTGCATGTAAGGGAAAGTAGTCCTCAAATCTTTAATCGTTCTTCGGTGTATCATTATGGTAATAGAGCCATCCCTTTTGATTTAAAGATGGGAAGAAAGTTAGCCCTTAAGGGCTACATAGCCTTTCGGAGGTTATTTTGTCGTAAGCTCTCAATTAGCACTTGGTGATCAGATCAGCTGTTCTGCAGAACATTTTAAGGTATGAAAAAATAATAAAAATGCAATTTACAGATTTAAAGACTTATAACTAATCCCTTAACACAAGGTGAAGTAACAATTAAATATTTAAGGTCTCATAAATGGGACTTGTTTGAACAATATGAACCAGTTAATTAGCATTGAAGGTCAGGGAAATTGAAACTGACAACATAATGGTCTGCTTGATATGGAGCAGGAAATCCCAGCAGCCTGGGAAACATGACCAGTGCACCACTAAGCCCCCCCAAAACAGATTCAAGCACATCATGGGGAGAATGAGACTGGGCCATTACTCATACACAATCGAGTACATCCTATTAAATAACCCAAAGATGTAGGAATAAACTTTCCTGACTGCATACTGTTATGACGTGCGTTCACATTCACGCCTGCTTTCAGATAGATAAGCACTCAAAAACAAGTACAGAAAGGAGTAAATAAAAGACATGAAAAAAATGAAGGCCACTTGGAGAAAGTTGGATGATTAAGATTACAAAATTAAGAAAAATTGGGTGCCCTGCACTGATTGTTCTCTGTGATGCTCATAGGTATTCAGAGCCACATATGCAAGTGATGCTGGAAGACCTTAGAAGAATCCCCAGTGAATTGATTTCAAGTGTCTAGGAGAGGCCTGTCTGATTTCTTGGCCTCACTCTCTCTGTCTCTTTCTCCCTCTTTATTTTTTTTTAACTTTACTGGTAATAAAGGTAATATTCCCAATTGTTTTTAGCTTTGTGAAATAGGATGTTTAGTTCAAAGAATGAATGGTAAAAGGCAGGGAATGGAAAAGGGGACTGAAAGGTCAATGCTCTCCACTCAAATCACCGCTCTTGCTGAATGGCACAAGAAGTTAAGCTCTGAGATACAACACATGCATTTTAAGCATGAAGCTGGCAAGCATAGATATTAACCTTAAACTATAGGGACAGGAACTTAACAAGGAAACAAAAGAGAAAGTTATAGGAACTTTCAACAAAGCAAACTGTCCTCTTTGGAAGAATCTCAGGTGACTGAAGTTGGAGGTAATGTGCAGAGGTTGCAACATTCACTGAAAAGAATTACCATTTTAGTAATGATATACTGTTGACTACGAGTAAGTCACATCAGAATTTTAGAGCAAAAGTGATGAGAACAGCCTATTTATCCCAGGAAAGTTTGACAATCCTATGTCACAATAATAGTCCACAGATATATATATATATATATATATATATATATATATATATATATATATATATATATATATACAGTATATATATATATATATATATATATATATATATATATATATATATACACAGTAATCCATCGCTATATCGCGCTTCGCCTTTCACGGCTTCACTCCATCGCGGATTTTATATGTAAGCATATTTAAATATATATCGCAGATTTTTCGCTGCTTCGTGGGTTTCTGTGGACAATGGGTCTTTTAATTTCTGGTACATGCTTCCTCAGTTGGTTTGCCCAGTTGATTTCATACAAGGGACGCTATTGGCAGATGGCTGAGAAGCTACCCAGCTTACTTTTCTCTTTCTCTTACGCTGACTTTCTCTGATCCTGATGTAGGGGGAGTGAGCAGGGGGGCTGTTCGCACACCTAGACGATACGGACGCTCGTCTAAAAATGCTGAAAGATTATCTTCACGTTGCTATCTTTTGTGCAGCTGCTTCCTGAAACGACATGCTGCACAGTGCTTCGCATACTTAAAAGCTAGAAGGGCACGTATTGATTTTTGCTTGAAAACAAACTCTGTCTCTGTCTCTCTCTCTCTCTCTCTCTCTCTCTCTCTCTCTCTCTCTTTGTCTGCTCCTGACGGAGGGGGTGTGAGCTGCCACCTTCAACAGCTTTGTGCCGCGGTGCTTCACATACTTAAAAGCCAAACAGCCCTATTGATTTGTTTGCTTTTCTCTATCTCTGTGACATGATCTGCTCCTGACGCACACTCCTTTGAAGAGGAAGATATGTTTGCATTCTTTTTAATTGTGAGACGGAACTGTCATCTCTGTCTTGTCATGGAGCACAGTTTAAACTTTTGAAAAAGAGACAAATGTTTGTTTGCAGTGTTTGAATAACGTTCCTGTCTCTCTACAACCTCCTGTGTTTCTGCGCAAATCTGTGACCCAAGCATGACAATATAAAAATAACCATATAAACATATGGTTTCTACCTCACGGACTTTCTTATTTCGCGGGTGGCTCTGGAACGCAACCCCCGCGATGGAGGAGGGATTACTGTATATATATATATATATATATATATATATATATATATATATATATATATATATATATATATATATATATATATTATGCCATGGCTGCAAATAGTTATTTTTGTTGAGTTGATTACAGGTTATAGTCCAAAACAGAACTGATTTAATAGTGCAAATATTGTGGCTTTAAAGGCCGGGACAGGACGTGACGTCATTGGGACCAGAAACGGAAGTGACATCATCGATAGCCCCGGGACCTGGAAGTTGCATCATTGGGGCCGGAAATGATGTCATCTAAGATGCCAGGACCTAGCGGGATTTCCCGTGGATGGTCGGCAGAGGATTGAGAGAGAACATCAGTACAGCTTGCCACCCTCTGGTCTAGTGTGGTACTACTATTAGTCAGGCCCTTTTACTGCCTCCCAATCACACGTGTGTGACACCTGTTTACTGAAAAAAATCAAGTTGAGCTTTGAAGGTGCCTAAAGAACTACTGTTTACCACAGTACTTGGTAACTTATTCCATGTCCCACTGATTCTTTGTGTGAAGAAAACCTTTTTTGACATTAATGTGGAATTAGTTAGTTCAAACATCTTTTAGCTGCAAGTTGATAATGTTAATTTTTTACAACAATAATTTGCAAATAATGCAGTGGTGAGGTAGTTTATACTGTAACAGAAATACTGAGGACATGTTAGTTCAGTCCATGACTATTGCGAAGAGAGAGAGAGAGGTTGGGAGCATGAGCAGAAAGCATGTTGTTGCACCCACCACATGATGAACCACCTGGATTGGGACCCGAGTGTCCCCTACGACACCTCAGCACCACACTGGAACAGTGTGAGGTCTTTTACGGTGTCTGAAGTGCCAATCCTGCCACCAAACCCCAAGTTTTCCCTATAAGTTGGGGGACCTCCTTGCAGGGCTGGATGCAGGTTAACAACATACCCAGGATGATGAAATTTCAGCTTAAGGGTCTTCCTCAAGGGCCCAATGGAGTGGAGACACTTCTGGCATTCACGGGATTTGAACTGGCAACCTTTCTACTGCTGGTGCAAATCCCTAGCCTCAAAGCCACCACTTCACCCCTACTATTGAGAAACATCTACATAATTACTATCCTCTTTTTAACATTAATGTTTCATCAATAAGTTCAAACAACTTTTAGCTGCAAATTAATAATGTCAATTTTTTGCGATAATTATCCACACATAATGCAGTAGTGAGGTAGTTTATACTGTAACATAAATACTGAGGACATGTTAGTTTAGTCCATGACTATTGCGAAGAGAAGGGAGAGGGGTTATGGAGCATGAACTAAAAGCCTGTTGCAGCACCTACCACATCAAGAACCACATGGATTGAGACCCGAATGCAGCAGGTGACATCTCAGCACCACACTGGAACAGTGTGAGGTTTTTTACGGTGGCTGGAGTGCCAATCCTGCCACCAGCCCCCAAGTTTTCCATGTAAATTGGAGGACCTGCTTGCAGGGCTGGATGCAGATTAACGTCATACCCAGGATGGAGCAATTGCAGGTTAAGGGCCTTGCTCAAGGGCCCAGTACATTAGAGCCACTTCTGGTATTTACAGGACTTGAACTGGCATCCTTTCGACTGCCGGCTTAGAGCCACCACTCTACCCCTACTATTGAGCAACATCCACATAATTACTATTCTCTTTTTAACATTAATCTGTGATGAATGAATTCAAACATCTTTAAGCTGGAGGATCATAAACTCCATTGTTTATAATGATTTGTAGGAAATGCAGTCATGAGGTAACTTATACTGAAAGGTAAATGCTGAGGACATGTTAGTTCAGTCTATTGTTATTGAGAAACGTTTGAATAATTTCTTTCCTCTTCCATTCATTTACACTTTCTATCATTAATGTATGATTAATTAGTTCAAACACCTTTTAGCTCCTGTTTGATCATGTCCATTGATTATGACAACAATCTGTAGATAATGTAGTCCTGTGGTATTTATGGCGTAACATAAACACTGCAGACATGTTATTTCAGTCTATGCTTATTGAGATGATGCATTATTTCTTTCCTCTTCCATTCATTTTCTGGATAGTTGTCATTTTTTGTGTGTGTGCTTCTGTACAAGTGGCTTGCATATGGAATTTTGGCAGACTTGTTCTGGGGATATCAGGGGATGTCATTTGAGAAAATATATCAGAACATATATCAGATATACAAGTTGATGTAGCCATTCTCAAGGTAAAATTGAAACTGTAAACTAATGTGTAGTTGAGGTCAGACAGAATGTTGAGTTTAAGATGAGTTTGAAGATTTGCCGTTGCTTTTTAATGGGACTTTTTTAATTTTTAAAACTTTGGACTGCATGATCTGTTCGAGATATCTCAAAAAGTTAATCATACATCCTTCTGAGGCACAGACTTGGACACATCATCCGTGTTGTTTCCTGGTGTCATAAGGTGTTTTGGGTCTTACAACAGACACTCTCTTCCAGGCGTCCTGAATGAGATTGATCAAGTCTCATCTTGTGACCAAGTGGCATTTTGTGGTCCCCACACATCACCCCATTTCAGCCAGATCCATCCTGATGCGCTCTCTACAGCCTCCACGCTGTTGCTGATTGTTCTTTTCTTACTTGCACCAGTGATACCCAGCGTTTCATAGGCTTTGCTGTGGGAATGGCCTGCAAACATTTGGCAACCAACTTCTAACGGTATGCACCTGGTCCTCCACCCTTTTCTATGGTTCCTGGCATTTTTCCCTCTTCCTCTCCTGTTCTTTGTCCATTCTCTCATCCCAAAGCACAGCTATATCCAGTAGGATGAGCTATTTTGTAACTGGTATGATGTCAGGTCTCACAGTTGTCTTGGTGATATGTGCTGGGATTTTCAACTGCCTCTGTAGATCGACTGTCATCACCCAGTGTCGAGCCTTATAGAGCAAGCCAACAATGTTGTTTTTGTTTCGTTCGATGGGCTGCACACCATCCCTTGAGGAATGTGATCATCCTGGGTGTAGCACTGGCATTCCTACTTTTGCTGATTGCCTCAGTGATGGTCTTGAGGGCTTGGTCATGTCTGAAGTGATAACATCCCTCGCACAGTGCCCTGGAGCAACTGCTCAGGATGTGCTCGAGGGTGCCCATTTTAAGACACAGGGGTAATTCCAGAGTTTCTACCTTGCCCCACACAAAAAGGTTGGATGGGCTAGGGAGGATGTCATACACCTCCTGAATCAAGAACTGTGGGTGCCATTTCCACATGTCCTCCCAAATAACCTTCTGCTCCATTACCTGTTCCCACTTCATCCAGAAAATTGAAGTGCCTGAACCAATTTACTTTGAAAATAAGTGTGCCACATCTTCAACAAAATTGAACCACTAGTGGCCAAGTTGTTTTATGTGAAAAGACAGACAGACAGATAGACATGGCTATTGCATTAGGTGCTTTTCATCCATCCATCCATGCTTTTCATACTTTTTTCAAATGCACCTACAAATGTACTGCAGTCTTTCATGGGGATGTAAGATTTATAAATTGATTTGTTTTTACCAGTGTGGTATGGATTACAGGCTTTCTTCAGCTAAAGAAAAGAACACAAGTAGACATGGGGATATGAGTGAGGCTTTATGGAGCAATACTCCTTGTTTTCCACCCCTAAAAACACTTAAAACACCAAAGAAACTCTTTATTGAGTTTCACATTTCACAATTGTGAAATTACCTGCAAAATTAATTTTACAACCATATAAAACAAAATGTGCCTGTTTCACTCATCACTGTTGGCTGCTTTTCTGCCAATATAGTTGTAGTATTGTACAGAGTACAATGAATTCTTATATTCATGTTTGACCAACATGTCATCACTCTTCAGTGCCATCATAAACAGGAATCTATAAATTGTGGCACGCGGCTGGAGGTGGTATCCAGCCGGGATACCCAAGAGGACCGGAGGAGGGCTCACGCCTCCTCCAGACCACAAGGGGGTGACCGCCCTGGTTGCTGTGGGGGCCACGGGTACAGAGCTTTGAAGCTCAACCCTGTAGGGGCCCGTGCTCACCACCAGGGTCTGCCCCAATGCCTGGAGAGCCCTGGACCTCAGCACTTCCGCCACACCAGGAAGTGCTGGGGGGAAGAGGAGCAGCCGGCACTTCCGCCACACTGGGGCGTGTCGGTGGAAGATTGCCGGAGCACACCTGGAGCACATCCGGGGGACAATAAAAGGGGCTGCCTCCCTTCATTCAGGGCTGGAGTCGGGTGGAAGGGGACGAGGTCTGAGAGAGGAAAGAGGAGGCCAGAAGAGAGGAAGGGCAGTGTCTTCTGACCTGGACTTGTGGGGTGATTGGTGCTGTGGCACTGGGTTGTGCTTGATCACATTACTTGTAAATAGATTGTAAATAAACATGTGTTGGACTTAAAATGATGTCCGTCTGTCTGTGTCCGGGCTGCATCCCACAAAATATTTTAGAACATTACAACAATCTGGATGAGAACTGGCCATTCAGCCAAGCAAAGCTTGCCAGTCCTATCCTCGTAATTCTTCCAAAATAACATTAAGTGAAGTTTCAAAGGTCTCCAAAGTTCTGCTGTCTACCGCACGACTTGGTAACTTATTCCATGTGCCTATGGTTCTCTGTGTGAAGAAAAACTCCCCAATATTTGGTGAAATTTACCCTTAACAAGTTCTCAACTGTGTCCTCGTGTTCTTGCTGAGGTGATACAGCTCCATGTATGCCCCTATTCTAAATTTTACTCAGAGCATAGGTTTGAACCCTGAAAGTTCCAGGACCCTGCAGCGAGAGATGCCTATTCTGTAGTCTACATCAACTCTTCAGGCTGGATTATATTCAGAATGCCAGTTAGCTTGAGGCAGAAATCAATCTGGGTTAGTGTAGTCTTCCAAGGAAGGAGTGGGTCAGTAAGTGCCGCCATGAACTGATGGAGCAGTAATAGAAGGCGAGACTGCAGGGAGTCCAAGCGCAATATACCAACCCATAAATTCTATTTTATATTTGTAGCTACCACAACTCTTCACTGTTAAAACCACATTTAGTTTGTTGAGTGAATAGATGAATATTTTGTAGTTATGCCTTGCATGATGTTTCATATTTACCTCTGTCCATTTTTCTTAGCCGCTTACCAAGGACAGGGTCGCTGGGCAGCTGGAACCTATCTCAGCATGCATTGGGCACAAGGCTGGAACAATCCCTAGACAGAGCACTAATCCATCAATGGGTGAACACACACAAGTACTAAATTAGCATCGCCAATCCACTTAACCTATAAGTCTTTGGAATATGGGAGAAACCTAGAAGAGTTGGCAGAAAACCATGTGGACACCAGGAGAAAATGCAGATTCCATGCAGGGAGCACTCAGGGTGCAAACCCCAGTGTCCATATTGTGAGGCAGCAGCTTTACCACTATGCCACCATGCCACACTTTAACCATACAATATTTACTAATGATATACTGTATAAAAATAAATTCAAGATTATATTTTCCTTATACAAAAACTCTTTTCTCCGCTCACATTTGCATCCAACTTCTTCCTCCACTCTGTTGCCAGCACATCTTTGACATACACTGTGTACAATACAATACATCCATCCATCCATCCATCCATTATCCAACCTGCTATATCCTAACTACAGGGTCACGGGGGTCTGCTGGAGCCAATCCCAGCCAACACAGGGCGCAAGGCACAAAACAAACCCTGGGCAGGGTGCCAGCCCACCGTAGCAATACAATACAATTTATTTTTATGTAGCCCAAAATGACACAAGAAGTGCCACAATGGGGTTTAACAGGCCCTGCCTTATGGCAGCCCCCCAGCATTGACTCTCTAAGAAGACAAGGAAAAACTTGCAAAAAAACCCATATAGGGAAAGAAAATGGAAGAAACCTTATTAAAGGCAGTTCAAAGAGAGACCCCTTTCCAGGTAGGTGGGATGTGCAGTAGGTGTCAAAAAAAATACACAGAACAGAACACAAGTAATCCTCCATACAATATAATAGTGCAATATAAATATTACAAGTACAGAGGAGAAATCAACAGTAGATGATATCACATAATACGATTTGAATTTGTTCAGAGTCCTGGAGACCTCGGCCATCAAGCTGCCTCGCCCCCTATTGGCCATTCCACAGCTTAGTCAGCACTGTGCCAGCCAAGCCGAATGAAAGGCCCCCTCTTCCCAATGATTCCTGCGTTCCTCCATCAGAGATGAGGCCATGTGCTGTGTATGTGTTAACCCATTCGGTTGGCTAACTTGTCCTCACTCTTACTGACCCACACTTTATTTATTTAACTGAACACGTGTGTCTCAAGGATGTGGAAGGAAATTGGAGTAACCAGACAAAAATCCCACAAAGATGGGGAAGAACATGCAAACTGCACACAGAGAGTGAACTGCAGGATCATTTACTTGTGAGACAACAGTGCTAATCAATGTGCTTTTGTAATTTTGTTAATGGTATAGTTATGTTGCATATTTTGATTTGTTTCTTTTTTTTTTTTACTCGATTTGTTTTTGTACTTGATGGTCTGTTCAATACACCACACAAAGTACAATTTGGAATTCATTATTGCTTTACTGGATCTCTAGGAAGACATAAAATAAAACAGACTGAGCACTGCTTCCTCAGAATTAAAGCCAGAAAGCTTAATTTGCTGCGGAGTAATTAGATAGCAGCCCACCGCACATAGGCTTACATGAATATAAACCAATTGCCGTCTTTCTGATAAGCATTAAAACATTTCCTAAATGAAACAGATAAGTCTCCGCTTGTAATTAATCTATTATCCATATCATACGCATTGCGTCTGACTGCAGCAATTAATCATCAGCTTCTTCTGCCACCAGGAAATGCCGGTTACATGATAATATAATGACAGTAACATCACTTTGGAAAGTGCTTGAAAGCATCAGCTGCTGATCGCCACTCTTTAGAAACTGCATTCAGCCAATAAATACTCACCGACTGAAAGGAATAAAGAAATCGGGCCTACAATCAACAACAGGAGTTGGGGCTTTTATTTATTTATTTTTTATTCATTCCAGGTACAAACTTGCACTCTGATGTGACACTTAAAGCAGGGCATCAGCAAGGATCGCTAACTGATTCCTAACCCGCACTGATCTGCCTTTCACAGATTCGCGCATCTGTCATCGGAGCAGAAGTCGTGTCATGCATTTCACACAGCCACCGCCCGGCTTTCAAAACATAATCTATTCTTGTTCCTTATTCTTATGTTTCCCAGTCACTTTGCTGAATAACAATTCACCTCTTTCTTGAAGGGAAGAAAAATATGCAGGGTGAATTTTAATGGAATGCACTTGAAATGAATGAGCTTGATTAGCTGTTACGTGGATTTGGAACTTTAATGAAAATACAAGTTTCCAGGTCTTTGACTTGCTGCTAAGTGAACCTTAATTTGGGTGTCGAGAAGCATCTGCATGGATGGTTAATCATGAAATAAGACAACTGATTAAATCCAGAGAGTTTAAAAAATGTGACTGAACACTTGACAGACTTTGACATGCTTTGCTTGCACTAATGTGGGAACTCCTGGGATTATTACATATGAAATTTTCTAAAGTACCTTTTGTGTAAAAGAACATTTGTAGATATACACAGTCTTTATAATCTTGCATACATCACCTGGACCTTCTGTTCATGATGTACAATACTAGCCATGTATATAGTTGAGCATCTTGATAACTTTATTTCAAAGATGGCAGTGAACCTTGAGCATAGAGCATTGTAAGAAATGCAAAAGTAGATGTCCACATGCATACTGTTGCAAAGATGATGTTCCATCTGCTGTTTCTGAAAGCCTTCAATTTGAAAGTGGGCATTAAATACGGATAAATGAGAATCACAGGACAAGGACTGTATACAGTAGATAGTGCTGATAGCGATACACGTCGCACTCTCCCGTGGAATTCTGGGAGCATTGCTTAGGCAACGGCTTACACTTCTACAAAATAGTGCTACCCTTGAGCAATCCAAAATGATGATTAAAAACTATAAAGTTATTAAATTTTAAGAGAAGTCAGGTAGAGAGAAACACATATTAAAATTGGATCCCCTCATCATAAAAAAAACATTTTAGCTGCATAGATCACCAAGAAATAAAAAGGGAAAGGGATAATAAATAAATAGAATGTACCAATCATAACAATTACATTCTCTCCAAGTTGATAACATGAAGTCGACTATGTTACTTTGTTCTGCCATCACACATGAGGATCTCCCCACAGGCTCAACTGAGGTATGTGATAACCCGCCAAGCCGAAAGGAAGCACTGACACTAACATTAACTTCTTCTTTTATCCACACAGCTTCAAGAAACCGGCCAAGGAGCACTTACTCCTGCCCATTCCAGTTCATCTGCTATAAGAAATGTGGCTGCCCTGAAAGAGGGATCTTTAACAAGTCAGAAAAAGTCCCAAGATATCAGTGGTGCAAATAGCATATCTGTAAAAGAGAGCTTCAGGACCTCTGGAAAATGCGATCATTTGTGAAGTTTAGCCAACAGAAAGCCAAGTGCAGGAGTTACAGTCAGATGACTGGAGATGAGAGACTGGTGAACTCCAATATTTTGTATTTTATTCAAAGTGACAAGCAACTTGCAACAATAAATAAGAAGACAGGTAAACCAAGATGGCGGAGTGCAATGTCTCTCGGGAACAGGCAACCCCATCTGGTCCTGGGCATAACCTTACTTAACTTTCTTAACAATATCCTACATTGGCTCCAGTTGTCAGGATTTAAATATAATTTGTAACTTTTCTTAGCTTTTCTATTCATGTTCCTTTTATATATTTTGTGTTCCTTTTATATATCTACAATCACAGATGGTGTAATTTGTTGTTTGTTGTTGTTAGGTACCATCGAGTCGGTTCCGACTCATAGTGACCCTGTGTACAACAGAGTGAAACATTGTCCGATCCTGAGCAATCCTCGCCATTTCTAGCCACGTTTGAACTCATTGTTCCATCCATTGTGTCAATCCACCTTGTGCAGGGCCTTCCTCTCTTCCACTTTCCTTCTACTTTACCGAACATGATATCCTTTTCCAGAGATTGCTCCCTCCTGACAACATGTCCAAAGAATGACTCGCCTCTTAACAAGCATTCTGGTTGAACTTCCTCCAACACAGATCTATTTGTTCTTTTGGCAGTCCATGGTATGGTCAACGTTCTTCGCCAGCACCATAACTCGAAATCGTCAATTCTTCATCAATCTCCATTATTCGTCATCCAGCTTTTGCAATCATACAAGGGGACTGAAAACAGCATTGCTTTGATCGGATGCACTCTAGTCCTCAAAGGCGTATCTTTGCTTTTTAACATACGCCTCGGCATTTAAAGTAACAGTGTGCATGACACTCTAGATTCTATACACGTGCATAACTTCTTACGGATAAGCTTCACGCACAGGGATCACCTGAACTTTATTAAATAAATTAAGGCTTCAAATGAAAGAAGGTTGTTTTATGAGCTGTTAATTGGAGGGACAGTTCCGGTTTTGCCCATTTTCTTTCAAAGCCTGTCTTTTCTCGGCGGCGTATCGAAACCAGCTCACGTTTGACTATAAAATTAGCCCTTAAAGAATCTCTGCCACTCACAAATCTATTAGCACATCAATCACTTTGTTTCAATCAAAAGATCTAAATGGTCACTACACCGGTAATACCACTCTAGACATCCATGATCCTGGGTGTATTGAATGAAACGCGAGCCTGGATAATTCATAACAGTGAGGGTTCTCCAAATACTTGTGGGCACCAGCATGGAATGAAAATCAATACATACATATTAATGTTTCCTGTTCCCTTAAAAGATGCCTTAATGCTCCATGATCCTCATCTGAGGGCCCTAACTATTAATACTCTCTAACCCAGAAAGACACTGCTAACACACCAAGGACATGCCACCATAAGACCCCTGATATCATATCCTACCTCCAATTATTTCCTTTATTTCTGGCTTGATGCATGTGTTTGTATTGTGCCAGATTTTCTTCTCCTTCATAACAGAAACCTTCACTCTGATAGCCGCCCTCATAGCAGTGAACAGTAGAGCTCTTGTTTTACAAAAGTATATTTGCATGGGTGCATAATGGAGCAGGGATGCAAAAAGTTCAAGTAATTAACAAAACCTTGATGAGAAGCCTGTCTGGTGCAGTGCATACTCACTTATACATCCACACTCCCTTAATAATGATAATACATAATTATATTTATATATCACTTTTCTAGATACTTAAAGCACTTTGCATAGAGAGTGGGGAGGCCTTTTAACCATCACCAAGGTGTAGCATTTGCCTGGATGATGCTGATTCTTGCCCCAGTTCACCCACCTTACAATCGCTATTAGGTGGTGAAGGGGTGAGACAGATAGTTAGCCACTAAGGGATTGGAGATGATTAAAGCCATGGTGGGGAAATTTAGCCAGACCTTTAGTGGCAGGCTCCTCTGTGGCTCCGTTAGCTGGTAATAGTGACATTGGTTTTGTTAGAAACTGAATTGACTTTGATGTTCAGTGTTCTTCAATGCCATTCTATTTTTTTATTGGGCTTCTCTGTCTGATCTTTTGTAAAACACATATATGGCATTATTTTTTATTATTAGATTACATTGTAGCATTTGCAAATGTTTTACAGATTGGGTGTCAAAAACATCTTAAGTTGACAAACTTAACAACGTCATTTTCAAAGTATAACAGCGTCTGATGGAAATATTATAGTACACTATATGTGTTAAACTAGGGAAGGACTGTGGCACAGTGCCTCATAACAAGGGGTCCGGCGATTAAGTCCCAGGTGCACCCTGCATGGGATTTGCATATTCTCTCCGTGTGTGTATGGGTTTCATCCTGGTGGTCCGATATCTATCAATTCTCCAAAGACATACAGCTTAGGTGGTTTGACGATGCTAATTTGCCTGAGATACGTGCGTGTGTGTGTGTGTGTGTGTGTGTGTGTGCATGTGTGTGTGTGCTGTCTCACAATGACAGTGTGCACAATGCTTGCTGGAATAGGCACCAGCTAGAACAGCGACCCTGCTCTAGATAAGCAGGTCGAGAATAATTGATGGATGGATGGATGGATGGATGGATGGATGGATGGATGGATGGATGGATGGATGGATGGATGGATGGATGGACAGGAGGGTGTGTTGAATACTGGCATCACAATATGGAAATAATCACAGAACATGAGAATATTTTTAGGTATGAAATTGTGACAAAAATATTATAGGAACACACACGCAGTGTGACTTGTGTTAACGTTTCCGCAATGGTGCAAATGTATAAAAAAATGAAATTGGTAATCAAGAGCATTGCACATCAATGGCACTTCCATTTCTAACTGAAGTAGGACCTTTCAAAGCCACATCCCTATCACCTTTAGCCACAGGCCCCTGAATAATGTCACTGGATTCTGTGGCTAAAGGAGCTACAGAGGGGCCTGCTGGTAGAGGTCTGCAGCCAGACACTTCTCAGACACTGGGAAGCACCCAACACTTTTAGAAAGATGCCCAGATATCTTTTATGACCACAGAGAGTCAGGACCTCGGTTTTACATCTCATCTGATAGACTGTGATATTTTTACATCACAGTGTCCCTGAAACTGCAGTGGGCCTTTAGGATCCACACTCAGACCACAGGGTAAGCATCACCTGCTGGTTTCACCAACACATCTTCTAACAGCAACCCAAGCTTTTCATGGATGGTCTACCATCCAAGTACTGGCCAGGCTCAAACATGCTTAACTTCAAGTAGATTACCTGTCTACCGATTCATATGATATTTGGTAATCAAGCTTAAAAACATAGCTCTGTGGAACATGGGGGACTCTAGATTAGTCTGAGATGAACAATTAAGGTGTGTGTGTGTGTGTGTGTGTGTGTGTGTGTGTGTGTGACTGCCAACTTGAGTTGTTTCTGTCAAAGTACCTACTACTAACTTAGGCTTGCTAGAACCCTGCACTGGATGAAGTGGATTCAAAACTCAGAATCATGAGACCCCCAGGGCAGTATGTTGTATGCTTGTGTGCTTTGTTTACTGTGTGTTTAAACTTTAGCTATTTTGGAGAAATCAAGTGAATAGGGTTGATGTGCTTTGTTGGGCTGAATGACCAGTTCTTGTCACTATTGTTCTAATATTTTAATCCTAATCTGTATTTGCATGTATGTACATTTTTAAATGAGTAAAGTTTGTTATTTTGACTGTAAACTTGTTACAGCACTCTGAGGTTGCACTCAGAAGAGTGCTAAACAAAAATAAATTGACTTTGCTACTTTTGTTTCTGTTTCTTCCTTCCTTTGCATTTGTGCTTAGGTGTATACTTGAAATTAATCAATATTTTTCCTGGCTTGATCTGTTCTGGTATTTCAGTTTTATTTACTAGCTCACATCTATAGTTTTAATGAAAAGTATTCACCCCATTGGAAGTTTTCACGTTTTACTGTTATTCAAAATTGAATAACAGTAGATTTAATTTGGCTTTTTTGATAATGATCAGCAGAAAAAAAAAATACTCTTTAATGTTAAAATGAAAATGGATCCCTTCAAGCAGTCAATATTAATTACAAACATAAAACACAAAATAATTAATTGCACAAGTATCTCTCTATATATATAAAATCCAACATCTGTTTGTTTGTCTGTCCGCTTTTCACGAGAGAACTACTTAACTGATTTAGATAGGGTTTGTTCTATAATTTGCTTGAACATTCCGGTTGATTTTGTGACATCTCTCATTGCGCTAAGGTATCATAGTTCACTTGCTCTACCGATTTATTTGCGCAAATAAGAGAGACAAACACAGCGGGGCGAGGGGAGGGTGGTGGGGCCTTCCTCACTCATGCGCCAGCCTCAGAGCATAATTTACATCCTCTTAGCTAGCGAACAAGAGAACTACTTAACGAATTCAGATCAAGTTTTTTTTCCTAGAATTTGCTTGAACATTCCGGTTGATTATGTGACTTCTCTCATCGTGCTAATAATCATAGTTCGCTTGCAGGAGCGATATATTCATGCTAATCCAAGACAGTGGCTGAGCGCCGAGGGAAGGGGGAAGCGTGACATCAGGAGTGGGGAGTCGGTCTACCACTGCGTGTTGGAGTGTACCTTGTCTCTGCTTAGCTAGCAATACCTTTTGTTTATTGATTTTTAAAGTTTGTCTTGTTTCACTACTATGTGGGCGGAGCTGCGGAGGACAGCTAGTCATTTAATATGATACACTTAAATCATTACTGATGCAACAGAATTAGTTCAGTGGAGATCACATGTCTGGGGTTTCTATAGGCTGTATTGTGGATGCCAGTGTGTGTAGATGGTCCAACTTGTAGTGAGTCAGGATGGTGGCCAAACCTACACAAAGAAGACAAAAGAACACTCCAAGCAACTCCATAAAAGGTGACTGAGAAGAACAGGTCAGGGGATGGAGACACAATATATATCCAAGTGACTGAATATGCCTTGGAGTCAACCTTCATCAGTCATGAAGAAATGGAAAAAATATGTTACAGCTGAAAATCTGCTTAGAGCAGGCCATCCACAAAAACTGAGTGGTCAAGGAAGGAGAAGATGACTAGAGAAGTAGATCACCAAAAGATCAATAAAAGGAGTTACAAGCTACTATAACTGAGATTAGAGAGACTGTGCAGACAACAAATGTGCTTCACCAGTCACAGCTTTATGGAAGAGTGGCAAAGAGAAGAAAACTCACATGACATCTCAGCTATAGTGTTTGGCAGTAGGCACATGGGAGACTCTGAAGTCAGCTGGAAGAAGTTTCTGTGGTCTGATGAGACCAAAACTGAGCTTCTGGCCATCACACTAAACACAATGCTTAGAGTACATGTACATAGCGTACATCACTGCACATTGTCAAAAACACAGCGTCCCATCCGTGAAGCATAGTGATAACAGCATCAGGCTGTGGGGATACTTCTCTGCAGCAAGCCATGGAATTCTTATGATGTGTGAAATTAATGCAGAAAAATACAGGGACATCCTGGAGGAAAACCCAATGAAGTCCGCAAGAAATCAATGCCTTGGGATACGATTTAAGAAAGCGACACCAAGCATCAAGCCAAAGCAACACTGGTAAGGCTTCAAAACACAAATGTGAATGTCATGGAGTGGCCATGTCTGACTCAAGATCTCAATCCAATTCAGAATTTGCGGCTGGACTTGTAAAAGGCTGTTCATTCATGATCCCCATGCAACCTGACAAAGCATGAGCAGTTTGGAGAAGAAGAAGGAGGAAAAATGGCAGAGTGGAGATGTTTAAAGCTGATTAGAGAGAGGCTTGGCCACATAGAGTCATGGCTTCCAAAGGTGCATCTACTAAGTCCTGACTTGAAGAGGGTCAATACTTAGGAGATCAATTATTTTGTGTTTTATATTTGTAATTACTTTAGACCACTTTGCAGTGATCTGTTTTCACTTTCACATTAAAAGGTCTTTTTCTGCTGATTAGCGTCAACATTGAATCCACTGTGCCTCAATATTGTGTAACAATAAAATGTTGAGACGTCCAAGGGGTGAATACTTATAGTATTGTACTATAACACTGAGGAGATCAAATGGATTAAACATAAATAAAGGGAAAAAAAAGCCGCACCAGAGCCTTCCTGATGTGTTGGCATGAAAGGCACTCAAAGCCCTCTGATTAACCCCTTGCTTAGCATGCCTTTATGGCCAAAGCTGTGGCTCTCACCTAGACCTCTGCTCTCCTGTCACTTTAATTCATCCATCACTCTTCCAAAGAATTCTTCTTCTTCTTCATTTCCATTAACATATGAATTTATTCAACAGTTTCAAATTATGTCGTGTCCAGGCAGCAGTTAACTGCATGTTTCTGACGCGCAGAGGCTTATAATACATAATTTTCAATATTAAAAAGCAATTAAAGTTCTCCTTCTGATCTCATCTGGAACAATTGTGGCACTCACTCTCGCTAGGCAGGAAAGCTGTCAAGTGCCCTCATTATCAATAATTTACGTATGTCCCAGATATAGTACTGAATGATACAATTTAGCAGATAGATACGCAAAAAGAAAGAAAAAAAAAACTAAAAATAAATAAAACTGCTTTTAACTGTAATTATGAAGTTTGCAAAGAGGTTCACTTTCATTAAATTGCCTTATTTAATTGTTTTAGATTTTTCAGTAACATAAAGTCCTAAATGCATTTACTATACATGATAATAAGGTTCACTTATTTTAGCCCCCCCGAGGCTCTGCTGCAGTTCTCTATGAATGGAGATGGGGTATAGCAGTGGGGTTTTAGAGTTCCTGTCTCCCACAGATGTTCAGTGTGTAAATTTCCCTTCATTTATAGTCTTGTTAAACTGTCATTGTTGCATTCCCAACAGACCGCCATTCATCTTGCTGGAGGCCGATGTCAGAATGGATGCATTGGGCCAAATAGAAATCAAAAGTTTCACATGTCCATGGTGGCAAGTGGTTAGCATTATGGTCCAGGATCTTAAATTAGAATCTTAACTGGTCACTGTCTGTGTGCAGTTTGCATGTTCTACCTGTGTAATTTTCTTTGGTTTTACACCAATAATCCCAATTATGTGTTTTTTACATTTATCGTCATCTTATCTGAACGTGAGGACATGCAGAGGTGTTCTGCCGCAGATGACTGCACTGCTTTGAGTTGAGTCCGTGTCCTGTGCCAAGTCTTGCTGGGACAGAATTGTGCTTCCTGTGACCATAGTATTACATTTAGTGGGTTTATAAAATGGATGGATGTACGAGTATATGATTGTGTATAGGAGTGGAGTGACAGCCCATCCAGGGTTTGTTCCTGTGCTGCCCTTCTGGCAACCCAGAAGAGAATACTGTAAATACTCTTAATGAACGGACAGTATCACTAAATCATGGAGTGCCATGTGTCTTTTGTAAACCCACTGGACTTCCATTTTTACTATTAGAACAGCCACCATACAGATTTATTATTAAGTCTGACAGCCTTGCATGATATATTCATTTTTTTTTTAAATTTGGTTAACTGTTGGAGCAGCTGAAGCAACTTGCTTGAGGTTAATGTAAATAGTGGGAACTGAACTAGCATCCTGGGGGTTAGGTCCAGTGCCCTTGTAACTACACCACTCTGACTGTTAATAGGTAATGGAATATTTCACCAATTCTGACCACCAACATAATAAATTAATATTTATTTCTATTTACAATTGCTTTGTCCTGGTATGACGCTAATCTGCATCCAGCCCTGCAAGGAGGTCTTCCAGCTTACTGGGAAAACCTGGAGGTTGGTGGCAAGTTTGCAACTCCAGCCACCATAAGAAACCTCACACTGTTGTGGTGTGGTGCTGAGGTGTCACCTTCTGCACTAAGGTCCCAATCCAGGTGGTTCGGCATGTTCTATGTCAGCGCATGCTTCCAACCTTAAAGTTTATTTTTTCTACAATATTTCATAATGAAGACATAACGGCTCCTGATGCCATGCAGTGAAGAGGAGCTCAAGATCTTTTTGGACTTAAGGGTAATGTCCTGTTTAATACAAATCTTTATCTTTAAATAGAGTGGACTGTTTGGGTTGAGGGGTGGGGTGGGTCTAATAATGGTCTTTAGAGCTACAGTAGATAAAGTTTTCCAAGTGGGATAATTCCAGTTGTGTGAGGTTGGTTAAAAGTAAAGGTGGCACTGTGTAAAAAGATTGCCTGAAATGTAAATTAAAGACCTTCACTGATGGAGAGCTCATCAGAATACTACTTCTAGATAAATAAGAGCTACTGCAGGGCACTGGAAACTGTAACAGAACAACATGGCATGGTGGCACACTGCTACCTCTGTGACACTTGAGTCCCTGCATGCACCTTTCAAAATTTACAGCGTGCATATGGGATGTTCTTTTGTGGGAATTCCAATGATATGCAGCTTAAGCTATAAACTGATGTCATGTGGGCATCAGAGACAGCCTGGCATCTTATTGAGGGTTGGTTCATGCCTTGTCCACAATGTTATGACAATAAACATCAGCTCTCTGTAACCCTGAAATGGAATATATATGGAATATAAATGGAATATATATATACTGTGTATATATATATATATATATATATATATATATATATATATATATATATATATCCATCCATCCATTTTCCAACCCACTGAATCCGAACACAGGGTCACGGGGGTCTGCTGGAGCCAATCCCAGCCAACACAGGGCACAAGGCAGGAACCAATCCTGGGCAGGGTGCCAACCCACCGCAGGACACACACAAACACACCCACACACCAAGCACACACTAGGGCCAATTTAGAATTGCCAATCCACCTAACCTGCATGTCTTTGGAATGTGGGAGGAAACCGGAGCGCCCGGAGGAAACCCACGCAGACACGGGGAGAACATGCAAACTCCACGCAGGGAGGACCCAGGAATCGAACCCAGGTCCCCAGATCTCCCAACTGCGAGGCAGCAGCGCTACCCACTGCGCCACCCATATATATATATATACAGTATATATATATATATATATATATATATATATATATATATATATATATATATATATATATATATATATATATGGAAGCGAAGGTTTGTGATACGGTTTGCATATTTATAACAATAATAATAATAATAATAATGCATTTTATTTATAGGGCACTTTACATTAGCAGTAAATCTCAAAGTGCTACATAAAAAGTTTAAACAAAGGCAAAACGAGATAAAAACAGAGATAAAACAACAATAATTATAGCATTCTTGTTAATAAGCTTTCCTAAATAGAAAAGTCTTTAGCTGTTTTTTAAAACAGCCCACAATCTGCTGTGTTCTCAGGCTCTCTGGTAGGGCATTCCAGAGCCGTGGAGCAGCGGCTGCAAAGGCTTGGTCACTCACTGTATGAAGTTTGATCACAGGAGGGCAAAGGCGATAGGTATTCGCAAAACGGAGGTTTCTTGCAGTGGATTGTAGTATAAGAAGTTCCTTAAGATATCGTGGAGCATTTCCATGGATACAATGGTGAGTAAACAGAGTTTGTATTCAATATGGAGGTGGATAGGGAGCCAATGAAGTGACCAAAGGATTGGTGAAATGTGTTCATATTTCTGCACCTTGATCAGGATTCTTGCAGCACTATTTTGGACTTGTTGGAGCTTTTGAAGGCTCTTGCTGGGGATCCCGATGAGGAGTGCATTACAATAATCCAGCCTGGATGAGACAAAGGCATGAACCAGCTTTTCAGCATCACAGAGGGAGAGGTAGGGACAGAGTTTGGCTATGTTTCGGAGATGAAGGAATGCAATTTTAAAAAGGTGATGGACATGTGTATCAAATGACAGATGGGAGTCTAACCTGACACCCAGATTTGTAACCAAAGGGGAGAGGGTAATGGTACGGTCAGAAAAGGAAATACAATTTACACAGGAACGAAGTTAATGGGGGGTGCCAATTAAAAGAGTTTCAGTTTTGGTGCGGTTCAGCTTCAGGAAGTTCTTGTACATCCAGGCCTCAATCTCATCCAAGCATGAGGAAAGAGTTGATGGAGGTGTAAGAGAAGTTGAATCCAGTCTCACATAGAGGTGCGTATCATCGGCATAGCAAAGGAATGAAACTCCATACTTGCGGATGATGTGACCCAGGGGTAGCATATAGATATTAAAAAGGGTCGGCCCAAGGACTGATCCTTGTGGAACCCCACAGATGACAGTGTGGGTATGAGCTTTAGCATCTGCCAAGGCCACATACTTAGCCCTATCTGTAAGATAGGACTCAAACACTCCAAAGCAATGCCAGGAAGTCCAATTATATAGTGAAGATGATGAAGGAGAATATTATGATCTACCGTATCAAATGCAGCTGTGAGGTCCAGGAGGATAAGGAGTGATGGGGAGCCCTGGTCAGCAGCCATCAGGAGGTAATTGGTGACTGACCAGGGCTATCTCAGAAACCAGATTGAAATTTTTCAAACAGATTGAATTTTTTGAGGTGATCCTGAAGCTGAACCAAAACAACCTTTTCCAAAACCTTAGACAAGAATGGAAGGTTGAAGATCGGATGATAGTTTGTTATCACTTCAGGATCCAAAGAGGATTTTTTTAAATGAGGTCTAATTTTTGCAGATTTCAAGGCCAGTGGAACTATGCCGCTCTGGAGAGAGTGATTCATGATATCAGCAATAAGAGGGCTTATATCTGATACATTAGCTTTTACAAGAGGAGTAGGAAAAGGGTCCAATGAACACATTGATGTAGTTGTAGATCCACAAAGGGAGAGAATGAATTACGTATCATAAAGTGTTTTTTTATTCCTGAGCTTTCAGCTCCTGCCAGGAGCCGTCATCAAAGGATAACGACTCCACCCTGATTACAAGTGTCTACCGTAAGGAATGCTATTCAGACAAGATATTACACTTTGCCAGCAATCACCCAGCATCTCATAAACGTAGCTGTATTAAGACTCTATTTAGAAGAATTCACATCCATTGTAATACGAAGGAGACAAAAACAAACGAAAGACGCTATCTTTTCCATCTTTTCACTTCAAACGGCTACCCAAAGACATTCATTAGGCAATGCTTACACAGGAGATGCCAGAGAACCCAGCAAACGGTCGACTCCAATCTGACCCCCCCCCCCCACCCCATCCCACCTGGCACACACTTCCTTGTCAACACGGTGTGTCAGAAGGTGCAGCTGTCCAAATCAGGCATCAGAATAGCACACAGACCTAGAAACCATTTGCGCACGGTCCTTTTTAATGCCAAAAACAAGAAATCGGCAGCAGAGACATGAAACGCAGTTTATAGCATTCCATGCAGTTCTTGCCCAGCAGTATACATAGGACAAACGTCAAAAAGAATCGCAACACGTATACAGGAACATCAAAATGCCGTCAGAAGGAAGGACTCCCAATCACTGATTTATACGCGCACAAATTCAACCAGACATATATTTAACTGGGACAATGTACAAGTTGGCTGAATCTTGGCTAACGAAAGAAAATGCCATTAACAGACATTTGGACATGAACCCAGCATATGCAAACTTAAGAAGAAGAACATCCTCATAATAAACATAACTTTACGACCAACATCCTCCTAACCCCACCTCATTACCCCCCTGTCCCCCCCGCACCACACACTCACCTACCCCCAATCATATATATATTATTTATCTTGACTTTCAGAAAGCAGGGTTGGACATCAAACTGAAAGTAGTGGGAGTTGAGGATGTTGTTTGCAGATGGCTGCACAGTTGGTGTTAAGGTGTGAGAAACCTTATCAGAAATGGCTGATGTTAAGAGTGGTGTCCCTTGGGGTTAGTGCTAGGGCCAATGATTTTTTGAATGTATATAAATAATTTAGATAAGAATATATAAATAACACTGCGGTGGGTTGGCACCCTGCCCAGGATTGTTTCCTGCCTTGTGCCCTGTGTTGGCTGGGATTGGCTCTAGCAGACCCCCGTGACCCTGTGTTCGGATTCAGCGGGTTGGAAAATGGATGGATATATAAATAACAAGCTGGTTAAATTTGCTGATGATACCAAGTTGGATGGATTGGCAGATCTTGAATCCATTAGATCATTACTGAAAGATGTGGACTGCATACAGGCTTTGGCAGATTTGTGGCAGTTGAAATTTACTGTAAGTAAATGTAAAATATTACACGTAGGAAGTGGAAATGTTATGTGTGAACTCACCTTATGAAAACGATTTAGGAGTCATACTGGACTCTACGCTATCAGCTTCCCGACAATGTTCAGAAGCCATTAAGAAGACTAACAGAATCATAGATCATATAGCACAATATGTGGAGTACAAGTCCAAGGAGGTTCTGCTCAAGGTTTATAACACACTGGTGAGGCTTCATCTGGAGTACTGGGTGCACATTTGGTCTCCAGGCTACAAAAAGGACATAACAGCACTAGAAAATGTCCAGAGGAGAGCAACCATGCTGATACCAGGGCTACAGGGGATGAGTTATGAGGAAAGATTAAAAGACCTGAGCCTTTTCAGTTTATGCAAAAGAAGACTAAGACGTGACATGACTGAAGCGTTTAAAATTATGAAGGGAATTAGTCCGAATTAATTATTTTAAAATGAGTTCATCAAGAACATGGGGACACAATTGGAAACTTGTTCTGATGTTCTAATGTCTTAAAAGAAATGGGGGTCAGATCACAAACTAAAGAAACAAATAACTGAGTTTTGTAATGAATCATTCGCTCAGTCCCTGCATGCAACATGTGAATACTCCCTCCCTTCAGTTTTTTCTGTTAAGAAGATTTTGCCAAGTGACTGAAGTAGTTAATTTCTTTATATTTAAACTGCATTTGGAATTAAAAATTGTCACTGCATTTCAATCAGATGGTTTGTGTCTTTTCACAGTCTTACCATGATTGTCTGTGACAGGGGAAATATTTCACCAATGCAGTCTGCTATTATGATCCACTCTCAGAAACTCGTAGTTTGCAATCAAGATGATGGATCTGGCATTTTTGTCCTAAAGAGTAAAATTGTTCTCAAATAATCTTAGCATCTTCCTTTGACGAACTTGCGGTGAAGTACAGCAAGACATGACATAACACTTTGTGAGGAAAATGTAATCAGTGTCAGGGGGACTTTATAATCTGCTGCTAAAAGCGCACTTTAAAAAGACATAGGTAACTTGAATCTCTGACCCAGATTTCCGTGCCAAAAATTATGGTTTAATTTAAAGCTGGCCTCAGGCTTGCTGCTTTAAAATGGCTCAGAGGAGCAGCTAGGCCAAATTGGAGGAGGAAAAAAAGCTTAATAAATATTTTCAAAGTCTTCATGACATAAAAGAGATTGTTTCATGCCTACCTGGATTTCTCTTTGGCTGAGAGGAAGCTTCTGTGGAAGCTCCATCCCCAATGGAGTGTAATCACTTTAATTCTTGTGATTCTGGGATTCTGCTTGTTGATTCATGCTTAGTATTAAGCTATGGGTATACAATGAAGAGTCCAACCTGGCATGCATTTTGTTAACAATATCGCAATGTCAGGATATCAAAGTTGTAACCACTGAGGAGCTAACTTGAAGCAGCACACCCTGTGCAGATGAGTAACTATGCAGCTCCTGATTCAAATATCACTATTTTGGGGTCTGAAACAAACATGAAGACCAGAACACAGAGATCCCACCCAACCTCTACCAACAAGCAACTAAGTAAAGGTCAAGAGGAGCCATTGTGCAGAAGCTCACTTGACCTATCATGTCCTTTTGTTCTTCTCGCATGCTAAAGTCCTTAGGGATATTTCTACAAAAATTATAATTTTAGTAAATCAATACAGTCCTGTCAGTCATTTTCCAACCCGCTATATCCTAACACAGGGTCACATGGATCTGCTGGAGCCAATCCCAGCCAACAAAGGGCGCAAGGCAGGAACAAATCCCGGGCAGAAGAATTCACATCCATTGTAATACGAAGGATCAATTATATTATATTATATTATATTATATTATATTATATTATATTATATTATATTATATTATATTATATTATATTATACCAGTAACGGCGCACTGCACAATAACGTGCAGTGAATACACTTGACCATTCATAGTATTCATTTTCTTTCTCTGTATGTTTAGTATTCATTTGCTCAGAGGTTGATGCGCTTGCTGCTTCCTGAGCAGCTCTTCTTTACTCCACCCTAGCGGCCCGCTGCTTCTCTTGCTTCAATGGCATCTTTTCGCGCTAAAAATGATTAAGTTATTTTTTGTGTTGCAATTACTTAGTACATTTTCTTTACTCTTTCACTTAATCTGGCACTTAAGTCTTCAATCTGCCTCAGGAATGATTAGTGAAGGTGGTAGGGAATGAGAATGGCGCCTGTACGCATGCGCTGCACGGCCGCCCTGCTGCGCGCTGCCGAGAGTTGATTCCACAATAAAATAAAATAAAAATAAAAAGAGTAATAACCCTGAAAATGGATATTAGATGTTGTGTAGTATATGTGTACCAAATTTCAAGTCAATAGGTGAAATGGTTTGCAAGCTACAGGTGATTTTAAATCCTGGACAGACAAACGAACAGCCACGGTAGCGTATTATAGAAGAAGATTATATTATATTATATTAACAGTGTAAATTGAAGTAATCATTATAGAGCTCAGCATTAACATTTGCAGTGCACCATCTATTGGAATGTAATTTGTAATACATGTAGAAATGAAATACACTACATTTGTCATTCTAACAGAAACATTTGCATTGTACTTGTCATTCCAACAGATGGTGCGTCACAAGCATTTGTAGTAATAAAATGCATTGTTACAAATGTTTGTGATACACCATCAGTTGGAATGACAAATGCAATGCAAATGTTTCTGTTATATGCTATTTGATAAGGATTCAAAAAAACACTTAAGGTTTGTGATTGGTCATCTACTGGAATGACAAATGCAATGCATTTTATTACTAAAACATTTGTGATGCATCATCTGTTGGAAAGTGACATAGTAACCGGACATACAGACAGAAATACAGACATCTACCTTTTTATTAAGGTATATTATATTTATACTAGCTGTGTAAGCCCTTGTTGTAAAAAGCCCGGGGTCCTAGAAACTATGAAAATCGGCAGAAAAAAATTAAAATGTAGAGATGCCAGGTAATTGAAAGGAACTACTCTGGGTGTCTCTCTCCTAGGAGGAGTCGTTTTGCCAACGTGTTCGCCTCTCTTATGTATTAGCGGCAGAAGGAAAAGTAATTGGGATTAATAAAGTATCTATCTATCTATCTATCTATCTATCTAGAAGGGATACCGTTTTGCCGATGTGCTCATCTCACATAAGTGTTTCTCTCTTTTCTCTGCGTTTTAATTTGGCAACAGAGTTGCTTTCTTCTTCTGACTCGTTAACTTGGGGCCACCTTGCCTCTGAGCTGCTTGCTGTAGTAGCCTCGTACTTTCGGACCGGACAGACAGACACACACACTTCCACACATAGACGTTTAGTTTTCTGTTTCCTCGGAGGGGGAGCCCTTACTTCTGGGCCAGACAGACACACACACTTCCATGCGTAGACATTTATATATAAGTTATTTAGAATGCTAACAATTATGTCTGTCTGTCACATGATTACTTGCACGGAGATTATAGAAATCATATCCCTTGATGGGATAGGGAGCATCAGGAAATTCAACAGAAGTCAAACAATGTTGCTGGGATAACATGACCTGCTTTGTTAGTGAGTTTATATTATGTCATGTCATGTCATGTTATATAGACCCATAACTCTAACCCAAGCTCAACCTAAGCATTTGGATTTCTGTGGACAGGCACTTACCAATATGAATTTCCAATATAAAATCAAATTAAGTATTAATCAAGTGTTGCTTAGAATAACTATTTTAATAAACTGCTGATGGCAAAAGAATTTAAATTAAAGGAACACCCAATTAAGGATTAAATTGAAGAGATGGTACACAACCAGAAGTCAGTGCCACTAGGTAACCATTCAATGTTCCTGCAGACAAATTAACTTTAGCAGAGTAGGCCTTTTATTCAGACGCCTCCCAACAAACAGTACAATAATACAAACAGAAAATAAATATGTTAAATGTTTTGAATACTGCGGTGGGCTGGCGCCCTGCCCGGGGTTTGTTTCCTGCCTTGTGCCCTGTGTTGGCTGGGATTGGCTCCAGCAGACCCCCGTGACCCTGTAGTTAGGATATAGCGGGTTGGATATGTATTTTTAATAGCAAGTTTTAAAAATTGTATATTTTAACAGGATATAATCAGGATATAATCAATGAACAGACATAACATACAAGGAACCCAAACCACCTGCTCCCACCCAGCCTGAGCCAAGGGGAGGTTAAAAAAAAAGTCAAGGATTTACAAACCAAGATTTACACAATTGAGTCACAGCAGACTAGGATTCAGTTACATTACTAGAAGCACCATTAATACCGCAGGAAAGAAAGGCAGACAATAGGTGAAAAACATGTGTCCAAAAGGAAAAGACAGAAGGACAGTGCCAGAACAGGTGGAGAAAAGTGCCAGATAAACCAAGGGGACGTAACTGACAGAGGGGATCAGCAGTGAGGCCCATCAGATACCGCTTGTGGGGAACAGGATAAAGTCTGTGTAGAATTCTGAACTGGGTGTGCTAGTAGTTTGGGTTTCTAGAACAAACCTTTACACTGGAGAGAATGGTGTCCCATGAAATGGGTGAAGTGAGATGAGAAAGGTCTCTGGACCAAAGATAAATCAAGGGCAAAGTAAAGAGTAGAGGGCAGAGAGTACAAAACAGAGAGTTTAATGAGTGGTTTGGTGTGGGGCAGTCAGGGAAACCCCACTGATTGGAGATGTAGGTAGAACAAGAAAGTATGCAGAACAAGGGAGATGAACTTATAAAAATCATTAAAGGACAGGCAGGAACAATTCCCAGACTGGATGCCACCAATCAGACACAGGAAGGACACTCCACACAGAGAGAGAATTGGCAACAAGGTCTATCTGCTTGAAGTGTTCTTCAGGTATTATGCATTAGAAAACTTGGAAAGGTATATTATATTATATTTTATTAGATTTCAAAACAAATGTAACGTACATAAGCTCCTAATTACAAGGCAGTTAGCTCCCCCTCACACAGAGCGGTTCTTTGCTGACTTCCCACACCTCGTGGTTCTTTCTGTCCTGCTGCTCTGGCCTCTCACACATCTCTTTTGTTCATACTTTTCAATACCATGAATTGTCCACTGTGTTTTTATTCTACAATGAGTCCTAATTGCTTTGTAAAGCCCATTGTGTTACTGTTCATTGTGAAAAGTGCAGTAGAAAATAAATAAGCCTTATTGATTGCTGCCTCATTTTTTGGAAGTTAATTACACTGTGATTTTGCTTGTTTTTCCCTTTGAAAATTCTTTCTACCTTTCTGTGAAATTGATATCTGGAGTTTTATTTTTGTTGCTGTTGTTTTTAAAACTTGCACTAGCAGTAAACAAAGTGGCGCGGCAGCATGAGTCAGGAACAAAGAAGACATCTGTAGCTAGGAGATGGACATGCAGCTTGATACATGTTAACACTTCTCCTTAAAAAATCTGCAAAGTGAACAAGATGTCCACACGGGGATTAAACATTTGAGCTGGGATTTTCATTATTATATAGTATTTGGCTGACAACTTTGTTCAAGGCAGCTTACAATGTCTGAGTTACAATTGCTTGTATTTCTTACGATGACTTATGTATGACTTACTCTTGGTCACACAGAGTCAATACCTAGATTTGAGCCCACAAATTTAGGGTCTGAAATCCAAAGCCTTAACAGCTACACCACAATGTTTAACTTGAATTTGACTTGGGAACAACATCGGCAGACATGTAACTCATTTTTATAAAGTACTAGCTATAAGTCGGGTTGAAATCTGAGTGATCAACATAGACCTCAGTGGTAACAACATTTCTTTGTTATATGCCATTTGATATGGGATTTGTAAAAGCAGTGTTAATGTTTGTTATGAACCATCTATTGGAATGGCAAATTAAGTGCATTTTATTACTAAAAATGTTTGAAATCTAAAGGTAGACCTCAGCATTAATATAAATTGCAGTACATAATCAATTAGAATGTATTCTGTAATACACGTAGTAATAAAATGAATTGTATTTGTCATTTCAACAGATGGCGCATCACAAACATTTTTAGTAATGCAATGCATTAAAGTCCATTAATATGCAATGCATATTTCTTTGTTATGTGATGCTTGGTATGGGATTCATAAAAGCAGTGTTAATATTTGTGGTGTGCCATCTGTTCTAGTGACAAATGTGATGGTATTTTATTATTACAAATATCTGTGATGCATCATCTGTTGGAAAAATAAGTGGTTTATTAAAATGGATTATGTTATATGTTTAAATGCTAAGGGTCGTGCTCACTGGCTCATTGACATGCCACACATATTCCAAGATACAGAATGCAAGACTGATAACACTAGAGAAACATATAACAATGTTAAAATGTATGTAGAAATATATACCACTGAAACAAGGTGATTGTCAAATACACGTATCTTCTGCCTGTATGAAAACATTGCTTTTACATCCTTACATCAGTTTTTGGTTGAGAAGGACTAAAGATGCAAGCATTTTTCTTTGCTATATATGGGATATAAGGGATATGGGATTCATACAATCAGTGTTAATATTTGTAATGCACCTTCTGTTGGAGCGACAAATATAATGCATTTTACTACTGCAGTTTTTGTGATGTGCTATATGTTGAAATGACAGAGACATATCAACCAGACAGACACAAATGTACACAGATACAAAGACACTTGTCTTTTTATTATATTATATTATATTATCTGCAGTGGGTTGGCACCCTGCCCGGGTTTGGTTCCTGCCTTGTGCCCTGTGTTGGCTGGGATTGGCTCCAGCAGACCCCCGTGACCATGTGTTTGGATTCAGCGGGTTGGATAATGGATGGATGGATGGATATTATATTATCTGCGGTGGGTTGGCACCCTGCCCGGGTTTGGTTCCCTGCCTTGTGCCCTGTGTTGGCTGGGATTGGCTCCAGCAGACCCCCGTGACCCTGTGTTCGGATCAGCGGGTTGGAAAATGGATGGATGGATGGATATTCCATCCATCCATCCATTTTCCAACCCGCTGAATCCGAACACAGGGTCACGGGGGTCTGCTGGAGCCAATCCCAGCCAACACAGGGCACAAGGCAGGAAACAATCCTGGGCAGGTGCCAACCCACCGCAGGACACACACAAACACACCCACACACCAAGCACACACTAGGGCCAATTTAGAATCGCCAATCCACCTAACCTGCATGTCTTTGGACTGTGGGAGGAAACCGGAGCGCCCGGAGGAAACCCACGCAGACACGGGGAGAACATGCAAACTCCACGCAGGGAGGACCCGGGAATCGAACCCAGGTCCCCAGATCTCCCAACTGCGAGGCAGCAGCGCTACCCACTGCGCCACCGTGCCGCCCGGATGGATATTATATTATATTATATTATATTATATTATATTATATTATATTATATTATATTATCCATTTCATAACTGCCTAATCCAATTGAAAATGACTTCAAGCTGGAGTATCTTCTTCCAACAGCATAGAAATGCAAAAGTCAGCCCTGGATGGGGTGCTAGTCCATCACAGTTGACGTACAACAATATTGATAATATAAAAAACACAATAAAATGTGGTTCTTAAAGTAAAGCACGTGCCTTCAATAATAATAATAATAATAATAATAATAATAGATTTTATTTATATAGTGCCTTTCCCATTTAAAACGTAAATATTTCTTGTACAGCCAACGTGAAGAATCAGTACCTGTTCCCTAATTTAAACCTTTTCACACCTTTCAAAGATGGAGAAAGGCCTGTGGATGCCAAAGAAGTCTGTAAAAGAAGATGTCAACAGAAGTCCTTCGTAACAAATCCATAATTTACGTACGAAATAAAGGAGTCCGTTTTGTCACTTCTGCTGACTCAGAGCTCCAGCTCCAGAGATCTGGGTTTGGTTTCCGCCCTGGCCATTATCAGTGTGATCTTTTCCATTCTTCCTGTATTTTTGTGGTGTTTCTCCAGGTAGTCTCATTTCCTCTCTAATCCCCAAATCATTCAAGTTAGCTTTACGGAGGGCTCTGAACTAACTTGAAGTCAATGAGTGTGGTTGTACGAATGAGTGCACCCAACGATAGTCTGGCATCCCATCCAGGGTTTGTTTCTTCTTTAAGTCCACTACTGCTAGAAGTGATTTTAGCTCCTAGTGACTTTGTAATTGAAAATGGAACCAATAAATTGAAGGATGATTATAAATTATGCTGTGTCTTTCATAATAATCAGAATTTCAGTATTATCAAAATATTCTTACCGTGCAAGCATGCAAGCATTGACCCAATGTCCTACATTTATAATACGCCTCTTCTAAATCCCCAAATCCCAAAGCAGTCGCCTCCTGCTGACGTTAAGTGTTTTGAGACATCGTTCACAGTGACAGGTGCTACAATATGTAAATCTCATTTTTCAATCATTTTTCCCTCTGTTTTTCCCCATTCAATTTGCAAACATAAGGCACCTTGCCAGCTATGAAGATTGGTGAACTTCTAATGTTTTCATTTATTGTTTTCTGAAGCAAAAAACAGCAATGCTTGCGAGGTGGGCCACTGAGAATTTCATTGGAAACATAATTAATCTTTATCACACCGTCTGAAATAAAACTTGAAGCGTGATTAATGGCTGAAAGAGGCCTAGTTTGTGCACCTTTTCCAGGAGCCATAATTCACATTTATCATATACATGCCAGATATGACGAGGTTAAACTGAAAGAAATTAAACTTTTGCTCAAAACCAAATCTATTGTAAAATGAAAATAACAGAACGTTTCTCCACTTTGTAAATGCAATGTAATATTTTTACTAGGATCATCATGTGGTGCAGTGGTGAGCTCTGTTAGGTTCTTGTCTATGTGAAATGTGTAGGCTCTCCCCATGTTGCTGTGGGTCTTTCTCTTGGTACTCAGCATTTCCACCCTCAGATCCCAATACATGCAGGTTAGGTAACTGGAGAATTTAATTTCTGTGTGTGTGAGTGTGAGTGTGGGTCCTGCCCTGTACTGGCACCCCATCCAGCATTCTTTACGTTCTGCCTTGCACCCAATGTTACAGCATCAACTCTGAAATGGATTAGATGGGTTTAGATGGGTTAGGTCAGTCTCAGAATATCACATTATGATACTCCACTTTCTTCCCCAATACCCATATATAACGGTGATTGCTGTTTTCATATTGTCCCAGAATCTGAGAATGAGTCCTGTGATGGACTGTTGTCTCTTTCAAACTTCATCTATTGGCTTCTGCTCCTGTGACCCTGAAAAGTTCACAGCAGTTACAGAAAATGATGGAATGGAATACATGCCCTCCAACACAGAAATCCCACTCTAACTCATAATGGATCAGCACCAGTCAAAGCCCATTTGGAGCTCTATGCGGGGTGGACAGACAGTACCCATCAGTCTAATCAGTGCTGGATCACCTTTTGCGAATTCCCCTCGGCATCCAGAGTGCAGTAGCACAAATGGTGCCCCTTTGTGAACATACCTCGGACCCTTCGGTGCGCCCTTTAACTTCATAAACAATGTCCAGCAGGTAACAATGCCCAGTTAGTATTATCAAATTTCTTTGACCGAGGGTGTCCCCCTAATTCAGTAGCACAAACTGTGCCCCTTTGTGTACATACCACACACTTTATGGAGTGTATGAACACGCTGCCTGAAGCATGCATCCTTTTACTTTTATAAACAGCAACCATGGGAAACGATGCGCATCTCAAGACATTATTAGTAGACTGAAACACCCAGAGAGGCGGGCTTGTCCCCCTTGGTGTCCCAAGTGTGTGTCCCTTAATTTTCATTAACGTCAATCCTTGGGTTACAAAGCCCTTGGCGAGTGTCTATGTTACCTAATTGATTGACTGGCTCCATTTTAGAGTAGTCAGTCATTGTAGCTAGCGGTCTTCAGACTGCAGTGAAAGACAAAGAAGAAGTAAATTCCACACAGAATTATTAATAATTTGTAAGTAATTTAGATCACTTTTCAGAGATCTTTTTCACTTTGACATTCAAAAATCTTGTTTCTGTTGATCACTGCCATACAAATCAAATTGAATCCAGTGTTTTAATGTTGTCTATTTATTTATTGATTTTATTTATTTATAAAGCACTTTAACAACAACATCAAGGCTGACCAAAGTGCTGTACAATAAAACCCAACATATCAGACACACAATAACCAAAGGGTAAAAGAAACAGAAACACATAAAAGCGGAAGAAATTCATAAAAAAAAATTCATAAAATTCATAAAAAGTACACAGAACGTCAACATACTATACTGGATCAAAGGCCAGGGAGTTAAAGTGTGTTTTAAAATAAGATTTAAAGACAGCAAGTGATGGAGCCTGCCTAACATGCATATGCAAATCGTTTTGGAGCTGCAACTGAAAAAGCCCGATCACCTCTGAGTTTGTATCATGTCTTAGGAACATGTAAAAGCATCTGGTCTGCTGACCTGAGAGAGTGAGACGGTACATAAGGGTGCAGTAGTTCCAACAAACAAAATGGGGTACAGCCATTAAAGGATTTAAAAACAAATACAAGGATCTTAAAATGGATTTGAAAATGAACTGGAAGCCAGTGAAGGGAAGCCAACATTGGGGTAATGTGCTATTAAATGTGAAAGGTTCAAAGGGGGTAAATGCTTTAATAGGTACTGTATATTATAATATCAGTGACACCTCAGGAACATCCAGTATCCTAGATTGGAATCCCAAGTCCTCTTGCTATGTGTTACAAAAGAAGCTTGATGAAACTGAATCATCTTCTCTTATTTATAAAACTTCCTGTGTCCTGTTTGGAGTTTTCACTCCCATCCTCACTGTGTCTGAACGTTTTTTTATTTTCCACAAGTGTCATTTTGAAGTTGCTAATTAACCTGAAATGCAGAACACCAGAAGAAAAGATACGATGAAAAATTTCCTGACTCAACAAAGGCAGGGACAGGACTGGACTCTTATCCCTGTTCCCTGGAGATGTGCCAATCTGCATGTCACAGTGAGAACATTCTACAAGGTTACATGAATGTCTGTGAGTATACACCAATCAGTCCCAACATTAAAACTACCTGCCAAATAATAATGCTTCCCAAACAGCTCTTACCCCTCAAGGAATAGGCTCCATAAGACCTTAGAAGGAGTCCTGTCGTATTTGGCACCAAGAAGTTAGTAGCAGATCCTTTAAGTTCTGTAAGTTGCGAGATGGGGCCTCTAAGGACCATGCAGTTTTTCCAGCACTTCCCTCAGATGCTCGATTGGATTGAGATCTGAGGAATCTGGAGGCCAAGTCAACACCTTGAACTCTTTTTCATGTTCCTCAAAGCATTCCTGAACAATTTTATCCTATTAAAAGAGGTCACTGCCATGAGGGAAAACTGTTGCCATGAAGGGGTGTATGTGTACGTGATTGTAAAATCCATATAAATGGCAAGGTTCCCAGCAGAACATTGCCCAGAGCATCACACTGTCACCACCAGCTTGCCTTCTTTTCACGATGTATCCTACTACTATCTCTTCCCCAGTTAAACGATGCATATGCACCTAGCCATCCACATGATATAAAGGAAAACATGATTCATCAGATCAGACCACCTTCTTCCATTGCTTCCTGGTCCAATTCTGATGATCATTGCAAATTCCAGGTGGTGGGATGTGGTCAACATGGAAACACTGACCCGTCTGCAGCTATGCAGCCCCACACACATCAAATTGTGATGCACTGTGTGTTCTGACACTTTTCTCACACAGCCAACACTACATTTTTCAGCAATTTGTGCAACAGTAGCTCTTCTGTGGGATCAGACAAGACCAGACAGGGTAGCTTTTGCTCCCCATGCACATCAATGAGCCTTGCGCGATCTTGACCCTGTGGCCGGTTATTCAGTTGTTCTTCCTTGGATCACTTTTGGTTAGTACTAAGCATTCCATACCTGGAACACCAGACAAGACCTTCCGTTTTGGAGGTGCTCTGACCCAAACATCTAGCCATCACAATTTGGCTCTTGTGAAAGTCACTCAGATCTTTATGCTTGCCGATTCTTCCTGCTTCCAACACATCACCTTCAAGAACTGACTGTTCACCTGCTGCCTAATATATCACACTCCTTGACAGGTCCCACTGTAACAAGATAATCAATGTTATTCACTTCACCTGTCAGTGTCCTTAATGTTGTGGCTGATGAGCACATACTGAAAGTTTGTACCATCAGGACTAAAAATGGCCTAAAATTGGCTGGTTATTTTAGAACTTTGGCAATCAGTGCTAACGTGTGTCATGGTGAAATGCTTTTGAAAGAATGTTACAAATGAGAAATGAGAAGGCACAGGAAGCCTGGGCTGAAGAATTAAGGCACTAGCTATAGATAACCATGTAGAGATCATTAAGGATATTGGTCTTGCAGTGATGATGGCTTACAGGCAAGGACACTCCAGGTGATGATTGTACAGCTCAGGGACTAAAATAAGCTCACTTAGAGAGTCTATATATAGGCTTTTTATGTCAGTCTCTCTCTCTGTATACAGTATTTATGCTAATCCATTTTCTGTTCCCAATTTAGAGATACCAGGAGTCAAAGGCTTTGCTATGACAAAGCCAATGGTTGCTAGGAAGAATAGGTCAGCTGTCTGTTGCCCAGTGTGCATTTTCACCAGAGACATTTTTAATTAAAATTCACCTTTTAAATCCAAACCTGAAATCTACAGGAACAAAGTAAGCACATACAATACCACACAGAGGGCATACATGCCACACAGATGCCACATAGATTCAATCCCAGACGTGAACTGGCATCCAAGAACTGTGTGTCTTTATATTTACAAATAAATATTTCTCAGAGAACAATTACATGGATTTCAGCACCCCTGCATGAGAAACGCTCCCTGGAGAACCACCCATGGAATGGCATCTTATTAAAGAAGGACAGAAATGGACCTTAACGGATTCTTTATAGGTGAATAAAAGCCAGGCCATCTCCTTTATGAAAGTGTGAAGGAAAGAGATATACACTAAATGGTCAACTATCTGTGTACATCTGACCATCACACCTATATGAGCTTGTTGGACATCCCATTCCAAAACCACAGACTTTTTAATATGGCGTTGACAACCCCTTAGTTGACTATAACAGCCTCCAGTCTTCTTTGAAGGCTCTCAAGATTTTAGAGGGTGTCTGTGGGAATTCAATCCCATTCAGCCAAAAGAACATTTGTGAGGTCAGGTGCTCATGTTGGACGAGAAGATCTGGCTCACAATCGGACTTCCAATTCATTCAAAAGATAGGGTTGAGGTCAAGGGCCTGTGCAGCCCTTTTCAGTTCCTGCATGTGTTTAGGTAGGAAGTTTTCTGCACAGTCATGCTGGATCAGAAAAGGGTTGACCCTAAACTGTAGGGACCGCAAAGATGGTCTAAAATGTCATTGCTAGAGCATTAACAGTACCTTTCACTGGAACCAAGGGGCACTAAAAATCAATCCCAGAACATTATCCCACTCACCAAACTATACTTTAGGTGGTATGTAATCTTGAAGGTAGTGTTCTCCTGGTATGCAATTCATCCATCAGACTGCCAGATAGAAAGTTGTGATTCATTGCTCCAGACAACGCGTTTCCACTTCTCCGGAGTCCCATGGTGATGTGGCTTTAAAACACTCCAGATGACACTTGGCATTGTGCATGGTGATCTCAGACTTGTGTGCAACTGCTTGGCCAATGAAACCCATTTTGAGAAGCTTCCTATGCACAGTTCTTGTGCTGATGTTGCTTACAGAGGCAGCTTGGAACTCAGCTGTGATGATGCAGTGTAGGACGGGTGATTTTTATGCATTATTGGCACCCCACTCTGTGAGCTTGGGAAGCCGACCCCTTTGTGGCTGAGTGGTTGTTGCCCCTAGACCGTTCTACTGTACTTTACAATAAAAACACTTACAGTTGACTGGGGCAGATCTAGCAGAGAAGAAATTCCATGTACTGACAGTGGCAAAGGTGGCATCCTCTGACAGTGCCATGTTTAAAGTCACTGAGCTCTTCAGTACGACCCATTCAACTGACAGTGTTTGTCAAAGGAGATTGCATAGCTAGGTCCTTGACTTTATGTGCCTAGTAACAATTAAACACCAGACTTCATTCATTTGGAAGGATGACTACATACATTTGACCATATGATTTAGCTAATTATAAAAAGGGGAACAGAATGAGAGTCAAATTGAAATTAAATTTGAACTTAC